>NW_024412400.1:21828457-21853894 GCF_014898765.1 Herpailurus yagouaroundi | reverse complement strand
AGAGAGAGAGGGAGACACAGAATCGGAAACAGGCTCCAGGCTCTGAGCCATCAGCCCAGAGCCCGACGCGGGGCTCGAACTCACGGACCGCGATATCGTGACCTGGCTGAAGTCGGACGCTTAACCGACTGCGCCACCCAGGCGCCCCAAGGCTAGGTTTTAAGTATCATGATCAGATTTGGCAAAGATTTTTTTTTTTGACCAGGGCATTATCTAATCTGTGTGTGTGTGTGTGTGTGTGTGTGTGTGTGTGTGTGTGTGTGTGGTGACAGTGGAGGTTTATGGTCTTCAATGATGCTTCTGCATCCCTATTTAGCAACACATCTGTTAGATAAAAGTAAATTTTAGTCCATGGATTTCACACCCCAAATACTTGGAAATGAGAAAGCTAAATCATTCTTATCATATTTCCTTTCTTGAAAAGGAAAATCCCTTAAGTCTGAATGCCTCTGTTGCTAAGACTGTTTGTTAATTATGGTAATCATAATTGGATCAGAATTATTAAACTGATAACCTCAATGAATCCATTTATTTCTGCAGAAATATGATACACATTTGGGTCAGACTGGGTCATTTTTAGGCCCTTGGGAGTCTGCCATTCTAATGCTGGCCCAGCTCAAGCTGGGTGCCCTTGAATGACACCTGCTAAAAATTCAATCAATAAGTGGTGTCCAAATGTCAGAGAGAGTGATGCGAAGCAGGGACAGGTTGAGACAGTGTGCAGGATTTGATTCTGGGCAGTCAGAGTTTAAATTTGACTTAGAAAAGAAATAAGTCAGCATCTTTAATCCTCAAACATTATATGCTATCTAGTCAGTAGACTTAGTAAAGGTCAAGCAATCAATATGGTTGGCATTAGCAGAGATATGTTATGGGAGATGGTTTTATTCCTTGAAATTGTTTTTTATGTTCCAATATACAAAAAGGTAGGCAGACTGTCAGGTGGAGTAAAATAGAACTTGCATGACAGTGAAATGAACAGATTATTGCTCAAAGGGCTAAATTAAGAGATTCACTGAAATTGAGAAGTAATGGAGGGGTCTCAAATGGCTTCCTCATTTGTCTCTGTTAAGGATTTAATATTTTGAATGTGAACCTATCCTTTGGGAAAGATTGGGCTGCCTGATGTACCATCAATTCAGCAAGATGGAAATACCAAGAGAAGCATAGCATGGTTCGTCATGTTGTTACTCTAATCTTGACTTAAACTAGAAAAAAAAAAAAGGAAAAAAACATGAGTAAGTTTTTACCCTTGCTACTTGCAAAATCACTTGGAACATAGTAAAGGAAAGATAATTAATGAAAATATTAGATTCTCCTGTTAAATTATATTTGCAGATATGCAAACTGAGGGGAGAGGGGTCATATATTTTCCATTTATATATTATTTCTAGACAGGTAGTAGAACAGTTATGGAATGAAAAAAGATGAATAAGAAATGGAGGAGGAAGGAAAAATGATTTGGTTAAAAACCTAGTCATTTGAGAACTGAGGAGTCATTATATGAACATATTCAAATAAGAGAATTCATCAAGGCCATTCAAAAGTCAAAAGCTGAAAGCCCTCCTCCCACACTCACACACAAAAAAAAGAGTTCTTAGTTCCTTTCTTCAAGTAAAAAAATTTTCAGATAGTGTATGTGTTTTGATTTTTCACCCAGAAAGACTGCAATTGATCAAGAAATCTATGTACCCTAATTTTTAAGATCTTATTATATCACACATATGTGGAATTAAAAAATTTTTAGATGTTTATAGATATGTATACATTTTTAAAATTTAATTTAATTTATTTTTTAAATTTATATCCAAGTTAGTTAGCGTATAGTGCAACAATGATTTCAGGAGTTGATTCCTTAATGCCCCTTACCCATTTAACCCATCCCCCCTCCCACAATACCTCCAGTAACCCTCTGTTTGTTCTCCATATTTAAAAGTCTCTTACGTTTTTGTCACCCTCCCTGTTTTTATATTATTTTTGTTTCCTTTCCCTTATGTTCATCTGTTTTGTATCTTAAAGTCCTCATATGAAGTCATATGATATTTGTCTTTCTCTGACTAATTTCACTTAGCATAAAACCCTCCAGTTCCATCCACATACTTGCAAATGGCAAGATTTCGTTCTTTTTTATTGCTGAGTGATACTCCATTGTGTGTGTGTGTGTGTGTGTGTGTGTGTGTGTGTGTGTGTGTACATCTTCTTTCTCCTTTCACCCATCAATGAACATTTGGGCTCTTTCCATACTTTGGCTATTGTTGATACTGCTGCTATAAACACTGGAGTGCAGCCTACTTTTTTCTGACTGCCCACTTCCTTACTCAATACCCTTAATCCAGACTAAACACTCATTATGTCCTTTATTCTTTTCAGGTTAGGTGGGCTCCTCATGAAATAAAAGATCCTATTATGACTACTGCTTGTATCATTTTCATTCTTGGTTAATTATTAGGATTTTCTGATGGCAAAGATTGCAGGACTACCAGCAACGTAATACATTTTTTTTCATGGTAGAAAAAAAACCACTATTTCATATTATATATAATATTTCATGTTATATGTAATATTTCATGTTATATGTAATTCATATTTCAATATTTATAATGTTTATATATTTTTGAGAGAGACAGAGCGTAAGTGGGGGAGGGGCAGAGAGAGAGGGAGACACAAAATCCGAAGCAAGCTCCAGGCTCTGAGCCAAAGTTGGACACTTAACTGACTGAGCCACCCAGACACTCCTTTACTTTATTTTTGATAGACAGAGAGAGACAGAGCACAAGTGGGGGAGGGGCAGAGAGAGAAGGAGACAGAATCCGAAGCAGGCTCCAGGCTCTGAGCTGTCAGCACAGAGCCTGATGCAAGGCTCCAACTCACAAACTGTGAGATTATGACCTGAGTCAGGGAAGTTGGACGCTTAATGCCACCCAGGCGCTCCCAGACGCCCCTTTAGATGTATATTTTTTGACCAAAGGTTGTGACATAGTGGGAGACAACATCAGTGACATTTTTCTGCTTTTTCTTAGATCTGAGACTGCTCTAGAATGAAGTTGGGACCAGTTATCAATGAGAAATTGATGGTCTTAAGTGGTAATTTATGTCAGATCTAAAGGCTCTGATACAATACCTTCAGGTAGCTGGGGTGTTCCAGATCTCACATGTAGAAAAGTTATCCTCAAGGTTGAAGAATTTCCTTTTTATTCAATCTTACCAGGACAATCTAGAGAGCACCGGTTGTAGTCCATCCATTGAGAAGAGTATATGTGAAGAAAGAGCATGCTGGGAATGTGGAGAGTTCCCAGCCAGTTTTATTTTCTGGGCCATGATTCCCGTCGTGCCTCCAAGTCTTTAACCTGTCCCTGTATCTACACCTTTTGCCCTAAGGCTGCATTTCCTCCAATACAAAGAGTCTACTTCCTTTGAATGTGGACATATCCTATGAGTTGCTTTGGCCCATGGAATGTAGAAGTGACAGCATGCTATATCTGAGCCTGGGTCTCAAAAGGCATCGTGTTTCTCATATGTCCACTTGCTGAGCACACTGCCATGAGAACAATACTGGCCCAGCCTGATGGGTGGTGTGGACATAGTCTCATCGGCCCCAGACATATGAGAGAGTCTAGGCAATACCATCAGCAAGGCCATTCTGGTTGACAACCCCAGACACGAGAGCAATAAATGCTTAATCCTGGATGCTGTTGAGGTGTAGAGGTTGTTATGCAGCACTATTGTGGCAAGAGATAACTGATATGGAGGCACAAGTTTCCAGATAGACTGAAAGTGGAGAGTTCTGAGTAATTCTTCAAGGAACCCTCGATGCTTTGTTAAAATAAATAAGAAGACCTTGAAGTAACAGGCTTGCTTAGCCCAATCACCCCCCACCCCCAGGAGGCATTTGTCTGAGTTGATTTGACCTGGGGGCAAAGGTTTCAGCCCTCTGTTTGGTAATATCAGTATGCAAATATACTTGTGTCCCTCCAAATCTGACAGATACACAGGTGTCTAGAAGTTATCAACTTAATACTCACACGGGACCTCCTGGTGTCAGTATTCTCTAGCAAGGAGCTTAGAAGTGGTTTAATAATGGCCATGGACTCATCTGTCTTTGCCATCAAGGATAGAATGAGCAAATTTTCCAATAGGATGTATTTGGGGAATTTAAATACATATTCTTTTTTTTTTTTTAATTGCCAGGCCTATTTCAGATATATATGGAATCCATCAGTGTGTTCTCCTTTAAAGACTGCCATTGAATAGTCTTCTGGCTTTTAGTTCTGCTTCTTCCCCTTACTATAGAAAACAATGGAATTTTGTGAAAGCCCCAGGGGCTTTTGAATCTGAGAGGGACAAGCTTTTACCTCTGAAGAGCAGGGGAATTTGATTGAAAATAGAGGCTGCTTATGATTCATTCAGGGGAATTTTTCCTCTCCATCATCTTATTTGCCTAGTGATTTGATCCTATGTGGCTCTTCAGAGCCCACTGTGAGATGATTTGCTTCAGCTGCACTGGATCCTTTTCAAATATTTTCCAAGGACAAACACCCTCCCTACAGGTTTCCTCGGCTGCAATGATTGTCTTGTCTGGGGATTGTATTCTGATTAATTTAACTTTTAGCTTCCTTACTGCTTCAGTGGATTCCAAATTTGTCATGGTTTAAAAAAAAAAATTCTCTGGGGAAGTTTCATGAAAGAAGTTGGTGAGAACAGGGCTTAGGATTTATTCTGCTGAGCAACGTTTAGAATGTGGCAGGGGGCTGAGAGGCTCAGAGAAGAAGAATGGAAGGGGTGCCAAATTCTTCCTGATGCATGTTCATAGGTCAGGCATAATTCTGTTCTGCAGAAATTTCAGTGATCATTGTTCTGCACAGAGGTGCTCCTGCCAGTTGAGCAGAAAGCAGCGAAGAGCATGCAATATGCGACTGCAGCCAGCAGGGGGCGGGAGCGCCACAGCCATAAGCCACAATCTCTACGGAAGTTGCTTGGACCAGGTATTGCGCGCCGTTCTGGAAGCCAGCTGGTTCTGAACTCAGTGCAAGCCTTTCTTTTTGAAAGATTTTTTGCCGTCACTGAATCTCTTCTGCTGACAGTATAGGCAGTAGAGTCAGTATGTCTGGATTTGAAACCCGGTGGCTGCCTTTGTCAGCTTTGTCATCTCTATGTACCTCAGTCTTTCTTATCTGAAATATGGGAAAAGAGCATTCGTCCTGAGGATGATTGAGCTGACTTATGTAATGCAGTTGGAACAATGCCTGGCTCTTAAGTACTTGATCGATATTAGCTAATAATAGTATAGCCTTTCCCTTTGGTCTCCCTTCCTCCCAAGTCTGAATGTAAAAGCAAATTCGTGTAGCAATAGGTTATGCATGCTGACTTCTCTTCATTTTCCAAAACTCATCACAAAAACACAAAACCAGCTCCGTGGCATTTTCTGCCAAAAATGCTTATGCTAAATCTAATAATGAGAAAATATCAGACAAAACCAAATTGAGGGACGTTCTACCAAATAACTAGATTGTGTGCTTCAAAAATGACAAGGTCAGGAAAGACAAAGGAACAGTTCCAGACTGTAGGGTCCTAAATGGACAACTGAATGCAGTGCATGAGCTGGGAACTTATTTTGCTATAAAGTATATGTTGGGGCAATTGGTGAAATTTGAATAAGGTCTGTAGTTAAGACAGTAGTATGAGATAGTATTAATTTCACAATTTTGCTAATTGTAAACTATGGAAGAGAATGTCCTTGCTTTTAGGAAATACACACTGGAGTATCTAAGAGTAAAGGGGGCATAACTTCTGTAAATTGCTCTTAAATGACTTTAAAAATGTATGTATGTATATATACATATATATACACACATATATATGATATATATATATATAATATATGAGAGACCATATTTGTTAGAACATTTAGCACATCTGGAGAAAGGGTGTATGAGAATCCTTTGTGCCATTCATGCAACTTTTTTTGTAAGCCTGAAACCATATGAAAGTACAAAATAAAAAAAAACACCCATAAATAAAAATAAAATCCCTCATCTTAGATGCCTTCTTCACTAAGAAATTTTTCTGATGTTCACCTGCCCTGGCTCTTAAGTGGTGTAGATGCTTCCGCCCTGTGTGCCCTTGACCTGTGGCCTGTCACAACAGTTACACTATATTGTAACTGCCTGCTTATGTCATTAAACCGTGAGCCCCGCTAAAAAAGGAAGGGACTCTCTTTTATCGTTCATCTTTGTATCACCTGAGCCTAGCTAATACCTGGCACAGAGAGGAAACTCATCATGGATTTGTTGAATGATAAGGTAGTGGAACTTGGCCTTATATCCAAGGTTTGATTTTCTAGGGGCCTGTTGTGAATTTTAGGCTTGCTTTTTAGGTTTTGTAGCAGGGATGAAGCTCTGGTTTGGGACTTAGCACATCTAGTCGGGAAGCTGAGTTCTGTCATAGTGCACACGAGAGAGTCTGTTTAGTTTATTTATACCTTAGCTTGGAGATACTGTGAAGATAGAATTTGAGCTCTTTGAAAGAAAGCCAAATGATCGGTGGACTCCCTTTGTCTAGGTGTTTAGTTGGAGGAAATTCCACTGTTTATGGTCAAAGACAAGTGTGTTCAGTATTAAAAGAACCATGTTTTTTCTTAAAATGTGGCCCCTGAATGCAGGCCACATTTCATGTGGTGTGCAATGAAGAGACAGCGATCTGAGCTGGCTGCAGAATTGACCGTAAGGGCATTAGTGAGAAGTGTGTGTGCTCACGGGGGCTTCCTACTTGTTCCCTATTTTATGGGTAATGTTTGGGATATATAAAGGGAAGGTTTGTCTGTGCATAATGAGCTGATGTTAAAATGCAGTGTTATAGGGGCGCCTGGGTGGCGCAGTCGGTTAAGCGTCTGACTTCAGCCAGGTCACGATCTCGCGGTCCGTGAGTTCGAGCCCCGCGTCAGGCCCTGGGCTGATGGCTCAGATCCTGGAGCCTGTTTCTGATTCTGTGTCTCCCTCTCTCTCTGCCCCTCCCCCATTCATGCTCTGTCTCTCTCTGTCCCAAAAATAAATAAAAAATGTTGAAAAAAAAATTAAAAAAAATGCAGTGTTATAAAGATGCATCTCACTTCTTTATTTGATTTCCATATTAACTTCCTCTCTTAGGGTCTGCATTGTGGTCACTGTTTCCCCGCTATTCTTCTCTAATATTAACTTTCAAGCTAGATATTTTGCTATTTGGAGAAGACAACAGTGCAAGAGATAATCAGTATAACTTTTATCTTTCCTGGGAGCCACAGAAGCCTATGTAGAAAAAGTCCAAATGTGCGCCCGTGACTCCGGACGAGGAAACTCAACTACAGACTGTAAGGACTGGGAAGCCAAACCACGTTTCCTGCTGAGGTTTTTTTAGGTGTAATCTGGAGGGCTGGGGCTGCAGCATGTGTTTATGTAGACTCTGTAGGAGTCTCTATGAGGGAGGAAAATTGGATATAGAGGCTCTGGTCAGTATGAATCAGCGAGGAAGAACTCTAGCTCCCCACACCTCAAAAATAATTCCCTCGTGCATCCCACCAATCAGAGATTTATTTGGAATAACAGGTTCTGCTGAAAACTGCAATGCAAGTTAAGACTCCTACCACCAGTGTGAATTGGTTTTAACCAGGCATTTTCATTGCCTCTCCTCTAACACCTAGCTGAGGAGATGAAATAGTTAGTGGGCTCGTTTGGAGGAGGAGATCGTTTGGAAAGGGGGCTGACCAGGGGAAAATGCCGAAGCGGGATGCTTCGGAAAGCTGCAAACAGTGTCTTAGCTCTTGGAGTTTGGGGAACAGAGGCAGGGAGAGGAGAAGTGGTCAAGGCCCCAGAAAGAAAAGGATGCAGTGGCCAAAACGGATGTTGACCACGCAGTAATGGTAGCAGGAATCCCGCTTAGCATGTCACCAAGTAACATGTAGGTCATGGTCCTGGAATTGTCTGCCTTGAAGAATTACCTGGCTTGTTTCTCTCAAAAAATGAACTCTCTCAATGATATGTATATATCAGTGTTTATCTTGGGATAAAGTATACCTATGTTATTGATCAGTGAACACTTAATTAAACATATAACGTTCCTGACACCTTTGCTGTGCCAGCTGACACTTGTCTAGGATCTTACCCCCTGGAACTTAATTTCTCAACAACGTTTGCAGAGTACTTTGACAAAACTAACTTCCACTGAACTTTAAAAATAAAAGGAACAAATTCCGGAGCAACCAACTGAATAATTCTGTTACAGGAACCATCACTATAAATGGCTCATTTATCTAAATGGCATTCAGTCTCACATGGGCATTCAGGATTTTTAAGACAGACAATGGCTATTTCTCCAAACCCTAAAAATCCCATAAGATGGGGCAGCAGGCAGAAAGCTTTTGTTCTTGTCAAAATCAGTCTCGACTTCGGTGTATTGCGGTGGCTACGTGTCATTGTCATATTCTTGTCCACTCAGGCAGATGCCTTTGGTCCACGTAGCCACAATTCTAGAACAAGGAGCCTTTACAGTATAAACCAAACAGCTGAAGAGTGTACAGATCAGAGCTCAGAATTAGAAAGAGAGGCACCTGGCTGACTCAGTTGGTAGAGCACGCGACTCTTGATCTTGGGGTCGTGAGTTCATGCCCCGTGTTAGGTGTAGAGGTTACTTAAAAATCAAATTTAAAAAGTAGGAAGAAAGGAGCCAAGAAATGGCTTGGAGGAACTGAGACTTGCTGAGGGCTTTATGGGGAGGGAGCGAAAGAGAGAAAATCTGTAGGGAATGAATAATAGGGCACAGCAGGCAAATATTCTTGCTCCCCAATTTTCCCCAATAGTCTCTCAGGGTGACTTATTAGAGGAAATAGACTCTTTTGGGGGAGAAATAAAGGTTTATACAAGGCCGGTAAATACATTTATGGGCCATCTGAGTCCTCTTTCTCTGTCATTGCCTTTATTCAGGTGTATGTCTTCTGTCCTCTGGACAGCTACAACCATCCTGTGGCCTCGCCCTGAGCCTTCAGGGCTGTCCCCTACTCTACCACAGGGAAGTTTTTTCTAAAATGCAAGTATTATTGTTTGACAGCCCTGCTTAAAAGCTTTCAGTGACTTTTTATTTTCTGTGGACTATATCACAAGGTTTATAGCATTAAGAAGCTTCATATTCTTTTCCTCCAACCTTCTCTCTTATGACTTCCCTTTATTAGTTCTAGCTTCATGGAATTTTTATAATTCATGTCTAAGCTTTCTTACACATGCCTGACAAACCACTGCTCTACCTTCCAGAGGCAAAATCAGGAATTTTTTTCATCTTTGGAAGCCCAGTCCTCATAGCCGTACCTCCTAATTCCAAAAAGTTGAAGTGAGTATATTCACTGAGGTTGCCGCTCTACCTAGCACACGTATCTAATTGCATTTTTTCCTACAACCTATTGCAATTGTTTTTGCGTTTATCGCACATGCTAGATTTTCACCTTCTTCGAGGTTAATATCTCATTGATTTATTTTTGTAGCTGTAACACATGGCACATAATAAGTGCTTAACAATTGTCTATTGGATCAATGAATGAACTGTTCATGCTTAAATCCCAGTATTTAGTTAGTAGCTCTATAAGTGAAGCTAAAGACTATTTGCCTGAAGTCAGCCCAGCCCCGGGCTGGGTCCTTGTGGGGGTTGGGAAGTGAGGGAACACTGGCTGGAGAGAAGGGTTCATTCAATACAGATGTGGGTTCATTTTTTTAGGAAAAAATAAACAATAGCTGGTGGGAGCGTCATTATTACTGATTGGGAGAGATTCATGATATGGAAAAATAATTACTGTTAGGTTAAGTAATGGGCACGGGAAATATATCATAGTAGAGGCAGCCATGCACATGTTTTTGGATCGGGATGAAATATATGGAAATAGTAGAATTAGGTAAACATGAGTTGGTTCTCAACCATATGGAGAAGGAGACAGGTGGCATCTGGGATGAGTTTGTGTAGAGAACAAAGACCGTGATCTTTTTTTTTTTTTATGTCTGATCTTATTTGTTACTCTTAGAAAATTTTGGGTTTGTTTAAAGTTTTTAGAAAATGTTTATTTATTTTTGAGAGAGAAAGAGAGAGGCAGAGGCAGAGAGAGAAGGAGAGAAAGGATCTGAACCAGGGTCTGTGCTAACAGCAAAGAGCCCTATTTGGGGCTCAAACTCATGAACCATGAGATCATGACCTGAGCTGAAGTCGGACTCTCAACTGGCTGAGCCACCCAGGCACCCTGAAAAGTCTCGTTTTTGACTGGACTCAGACTGAAAGGTAGAAGCTCTCAGGGAGGACAGCCCCTGTCTCTTGGCAATCTGTCCCTGGCATTTTTCTTTGGCCTTCTTTATTCTCTTGGCCAGAAATTTAGCATATTCTGTAGTGTCTTCCTTATTTTACTTCATATGCTGTTTCTTCAGAGAAATGCGCCATTTAGGTAGATTACACACGGAGTAACAAGATGCTGAATCTTGGGCACTTTGGTTGTAGGTTTCTTACCTTCTTTATTTAGGGGCTTTCTCACAACATACTGGTGGACATCGTCTTCTTTAGAGGGACTGAAAAGTTTGTGGCTTCTGCTAGCTTTTTTAGGTGAGCTCTTTAGGGGCTCTTTAGGCCCCAGGTGATGAGGCCCCGTAGTATCAGTGGTCCAGGAATGTCCTTCTCACCTTTTGTGCAAGGACCAAGTTGAGAACATTGAGATTGGCATTCACGGTGCAACCCCAGGCAGATTTGTGCTTTCTTTCTCCAGTCCTCCTTCGTCTGTATGAGGAATGCCCCTTACTCAGCAGCAGGTGGACACGGCCGTGGGTCAAGACGCTCTGCCTCATGGAGAAGCCTGGTTTGCCATCGCCACCACTAAGTCAGACCGTGTAACCCTTCCGTTCTTCACCCACAGCATCAGCAGCAACTTCTGTGGCCATTCGCTGCTTACAAAAGCTACGGGGTTTGCATTCATCATCCACATTGATGAGTTTCTGGTAGCCAGTAGCTGGAAAAGAGTTGTTCAGTTTCTTCCCAAAGCAGCCTGCCGCCTCTGAGGTGCCACAACAAAGAGCGACTGTGATCCTATTTTTTTACCGCATCAGGACTCTCCTCCCCAAATATGAGGAACCTCCTCACACTATGCAGCAATGTCTCGGTGACGATGAGCAATAAAGGTTCATGAATTTTCTATTTATCGGTGCTGTAACAGCTGCTACAGTTAAGAGGCTCACAGCTTGGTACCTCAGCTGTATACAACTTTCTGACCCAGTGTGTAGCTCTTCAAAAGATATTTTATAATGAAAATTTTCAAACACACAAAATAGACAGATTTTACCCATGTGCCCATGACCTAGTTTTAACAAATATCCATGTTTTGTGGTCCTTCTTAATGACATATTTTAAAGCAAACTCTAGACTCATATTGCTTCAGACATCAGTATGTCATGATGTGTCTCTAACTGATAAAGATATCAAAAATAATATAACCACCGAGCCATTTTCACATCCAGGGTTGCTTTAAACACGTGCCAGGACTTATTCCCTTCCTTTCCCCTCATCCCACTTGTCTGTCAGGCTGTACATACTGGGCCCCATTATGCCCCAGCTTTGTCTTTCTGAGGGAGGAACCGGCCATTGTACCCGTTCTCGTGTGCGAGCAGTCTTCCATTTGCAAAACACCATCTGTGAAGAATGAAGTTTCCTGGCATTTGCCTTTGTTCAGCCCGTACCTGATATTTTAATTAGCAAAAAGATGTATTCAATCTGCACCCTAATCTAGCACTGTTTCGTGTCACCTCTCCCTGATATGACAAAAAGGTTCACTTTTAAAAATCAGAGAGTGCATTTAAAGACCTTAGAGGAGGAAAGAACGTGGAGAGATAGTAGGGAATTTCAATTTATCAGGACTTCTGTTTTGATTTTTAGTTCAGAAGCCGGGGTCTTGAGATTTAGATCTTACCCATGAGAGGATGCTTTTAGAAGTTTTATAAGTGATGTTTAGGATAATGATAATAATCACTTTTGCAATTTATTTTTCTTAAGAAAGCCGGTGGGAATGAATCCCTTGTTGAGAGTATAGTATGGAGTTTCTAGACTAGCCCACAAGCTCCATCAGAGCACATATCTAATTATCTTGTACATTGCACTGGTGATTGCCCCTGGTGTTCTGCAAGTTCTAAGCATAGTAATTTCCCTGTGAGTGTATGTTGAATGAACAAAGATAATGTACAGTTTTTCCTCCATTTAAGATGTCATGTTAGCGAGGCTGAGATCTAGCAAGATCTATGAACTATTCCTTTCCCTCCAGCAGAAGCCACAGATGTTGACTTCATCCTGTGCTCCTGACTCATCTCCTCCCCGGTCTTTGGTTTGGATTGTATCTCTCCTTCACAGCTTCTCTGGTATGCAGCTGCCATCCTTTATTAGCACATGACCGACCCAGCATCTGTGCTCTCTTACTGAATACAGAGCAGGGAGAGAAAAGCAAGAACTCTCCCATTTCCACTCTACCACAAGCTTATCTTTAGGGAGGGATGATGTGGGTACCAAGAGAGAGAAAGAGAATGAAGTGGGTGGAGACATTTGAGTGGTTTGTGTAAGAGATTAAGCAGCGATTGCAAATGGGAGTCATGGTTATGGGCCACGCTGTCCTCCTGAGTTTTTAAGATCAGAGGGCACCATTTACTCACATTTACTCACCATTTACTCATAATATCAGAAATGAGGTGCTCCTCGCATGGGGATTTTTCTACTTTTTAGAGAAAAATTGCTCTCATTTGTTGGTAACATGTAGGGATAGAAAGGAAGAAGTCTGTTAGTTTAAATGATTGCATCTAGCATAGTTTCTCTTGCATTCCTAGGACTGTAGCCTTTGTTGGTAAAACCTGCACGAAGATGTTTGCATGGATGAACACCTGCCAGTTCAGATCATTTGGCTTTTTTTTTTCTGAAGGTGTGAGAAGATGGGTTGAAGGGTGACTGGGGGGGAATGGCTTGTAAAGAAGACCTGTTAACTGTAAAATTTGGAGAAATGAATCGTGACTTTGTTGCTTTACTTCATTTATACAAATTTACAAACAAGATACGGTTTCAGGAAAACTGGCAGCAAAAAAAGAAAAAAAAAAAAGAAAATATGACTCCTAGTTTTTGCATCATATCTTTTTTAGACTCTTCATCTTCACTATTTGTAGTTGCTGGTTTAATAACTTCAATAGTTGCTGGTTTAAGTCTGTTAACCAGGGTATGCTGATTGCAGTGACCAGTAGACCTCAAATATCTTTCAAACATAATAGAAGCTTATTTTTTGTTAATGGAATAGTAATGGGAATGTGCACAAGTGAGCACATAGCACTCCTCTACTGTCATTTAGGGACACAGGCTAACCAAGGCTCTGCCATGGAGAGGCTTTGAAATGTTCCCAGGTTTTCTTTTTCTTTCTCCTTTCTAGTTTGTATAGAAAAGAGCAAATTTGTGTCAACTTTGGAAGTGGGATACATAATTTCTCCTTGTATTCCCTGGGTTAGAATTCAGTTGCACGGGCATATCTGACTTCAAAGGAGTCTGAATAATGTACTTATCTAACGTAGGTTCTCTAGAAAATAGAATCTGAGGCAAGGACTAGGTGTTGATGTTTTTTATGAGAGATACGAGTCCAGGGCAGCAAGAGTGAGAGAAAAGGAAGTGAGGCAGGGAAGGATGGTAAGCAGGGCGAGGTAACATACAGGCTCTTACTTCAGAGGAAGTTGAAAGAGATAGCAAGTCACTTAGCAGGTCAACCCACTTGGCCAGGCTGCATGGTGAAATCACTACTGAGAACGTTCCATCGGAGGGAGAAAAGGAAAGAGAACTTATCTACCTGGTTCTTTTCCCTCTCTTTGCTCTTCCCGGTCAAGGTTTGCACCACAGTTTGCCCTTCAGCACTACTGGTGTGCACCGTCCAGCATCTTCAGCAGCTTCTTAGAAGCCAGAGCAAATGCTCTTTGGTGTGGCATTTCATCTGAATCTCCGTTAGCAAGAGGCAGGAGAATATGGGGACTCCAGTGTGGCTGGTTGGTCTCAAGTAACAAAAATTCTGAGCATGTTGGTTGTGATAGAAGAGATAAGGCAGGAAGGTCAGTGAAAAGCTACTACTGCTTCTTCACTGGGTCCTGAGGCTGTAATACTTCTCATTTTTCTCCTCCACCATCCCGAATAGAGTTCCTCACCTTGTGCAAGTACTCTCACTGGTATGCTTGCCTAGTGGGGTGACCCAGACCCCAGACTGAGGATTTTAAGTCCTTTGTTGTCCTGTGTTACTGGATAATAGTTGTTCTAATTGGCCAATGACAGTTAGCAGTGGGTGTAGAGATACTGTTCTGAATAATAGTAAGTATTCACGATAACCACGCTTCTGGTTTTGTGGAGGAAGAATTTATTGATGATAAGGGAAAGGGAATATAAGGAATTAAACAATTATATAGTAAACATATAGAGGGAGAGAAGTACAGAGAAGAACAAAGAAGGCTTAATACATCAAATCAAGTACTTAACAACATCCAAACTTCTGACTGGGGAAGCCCCGCATTGAACAGCCCGGTTGGAGTCCCGATTGAGGGGACAATCCGGATTGTGATTTATGGTTAGTCATTAAGTTTGCCTATGTGCAGTCCTGAGCGAGCTGGATTTTTGGTTTCTTTTATTATATCTCACAGTTCTAAGAGTCTGGGCATCTGCATATTCCTCTTCCCCGCCTAATCCATTCCAGGGGGCCAGCCTGGTCTGGCTCAAGTTGGTGAGGCATGGTAATCCCACTTGGCGTCAGGAACAGAAGGGCCAGTTCTGACCCCCAGGCCAGATATGGAGTACAAGTCAACTAAGCGCCCCCCTTGATTGTGTATATGTGGCTCTGGGAAAAAACGCATGACAAGTCACATAAACAATTTCTGTACAAAACACATACTAAGAGATGTCTTAGTGAATGTCTGTATTTTTACATACTGTGTAGAAGCAAGCCTAAGATCTCATGGTAATCAAGGTTGATTATCTCAGCCAGTACATTAACTCCTTTCTGTGATCACTTCCGTGGAGAATTCAGGCTATCCAAGTGGTAGGTACAGCTTCTGGTTCAGTGGAACCACTTTGCATCCCCTGGCAAGTGTTCCTCTTTTGGGAATTAGAACCTAGGAGCCTAGGGTTATGGAACTGAAAGCACAAATGCCACAAGTGGGCTACAGAGTGTGATGATAAGAGGGGACACTCACATTCCTCTTTGTTCTTGTACTTTTGTATTCAAGTTATTGGAGACATAGTACCACATGTCAAGTATTGGAGTAGCATCTACACTGCATCCTGGAGGTCAGAGTCTCAAGCCTTCGGTGTATTGTTCCTAAGCAGGCACCCTAGCTGAACCTTTAACAGATCATTCAGCTATTTTTTTTCTTTTTTTGCATGGCTGCTTCTGAGTGAAAAACCCATTTGTTAGAAGGGCATGGATGATCTTAAGAATATACCCTATAATCAACAACAAAGCGGACAGGTTCTCTTACATTGGCTACTTAAGAGTCACGCTGTTGGAAGCAACAACCTCTCCTTTTCCTCTCTGCCATCTGCTTGGCAGCTGCAAAGCAACAACTGTGTGTGAACGCATCTCCGTCCGTGTTGGCCGGGCTGGTGCTCAGATTGGCAGTGTCGGCTGGGAGCTCTATTGCCTGGAACACGGCATTCAGCCTGATGGGTAGGTGCCGAGTGACAAGGCCACTGGGGGAGGAGATGACTCCTTCAACACCTTCTTCAGTGAGACAGGTCCTGGCAAGCATGTGCCCAGGACAGCGTTTGTAGAGCTGGAATCCACCGTCACTGATGAAGTTCACACTGGCACTTACCACCAGCTCTTCCACCCCGAGCAGCTCATCACAGGCAAGGAAGATGCTGCCAATAACTATGACCAAGGGCACTACACCATTGGCAAGATGATCATTGACCTTGTCTTGGATTGAATTCAGAAACTGGCTGGCCAGTAAGCAGGTCTTCAAGAGCTGCTTAGTTTTCCGCAGATTTGGAGGGGGAACTATTTCTGGGTTCACCTCCCTGCTGATGGAACTTCTCTCTGTGGATTTTGGCAAGAAGTCAAAGCTGGAGTTCTCCATTTTTCTGCCCCCCCCCCCACCAGGTTTCCACAGCTGTAGCTGAGCCCTACAACTCCATCCTCACTACCCACACCACCCTGCAGCAGTCTGATTGTACCTTCATGATAGACAATGAGGCCATCTATGACATCTGTTGTAGGAGCCTCGATATTGAACACCCAACCTACACTAACCTAAATAGGTTGATAGGTCAGATTGTGTCCTCCATCACTGCTTCCCTCAGATTTAATGGAGCCCTGAATGTTGATCTGACAGAATTCCAGATCACCCTGGGGCCCTATTCCCACATCTACTTCCCTCTGGCCACATATGCCCTGTCATTTCTACTGAGAAAGCCCACCATGAACAGCTTTCTGTTGCAGAGATCACCAATGCATGCTCTGAGCCAGCCAACCAGATGGTGAAATGTGACCTTCGCCATGGTAAACACATGGCTTATTGCCTGTTGTACCATGGTGATGTGGCTCCCAAAGACGTAAATGCTGCCATTGCCACCATCAGGACCAAGAGTATCATCCAGTTTGTGAATTGGTGCCCCACTGGCTTCAAAGATGGCTTAATTACCAGCCTTCCCCTGTGGTACCTGGTGGAGACCTGGCCACCAAGGTACAGCAAGATGTGTGCATGCTGAGCAACACCACAGCCATTGCTGAGGCCTGGGCTCTTCTGGACCACAAGTTTGACGTGATGTATGCCAAGCATGCCTTTGTTTACTGGTATGTGGGTGAGGGCATGGAGGAAGTAGAGTTTTCTGAGGACATGGTTGCCCTTGAGAAGGATTATGAGGAAGTTAGTGTGGATTCTGTTGAAGGACAGGGTGAAGAAGAAGGAGAGGAGTACTAAAGTTAAAAATATCACAAAGGGACCAGTTTTACAGGGAAGCTTATTCTGCTTTGAACATTGAAAAGTTGTGCTCTGATCAGTTAATTTGTATGTGGCAGTGTATACTCTCGTATACAGTTATTGATCAATGCTTTAAAACACAACACTTTGTTACAGATCCAAGCTATTCATTTCTCTGATGGGTTTGAATGAAGTATTCCCTGTCTTAAATGAAAAAAGAAAAGAAAAGAAAAGAAAAAGGATAACACAAAACAGGGTGTGTCGATAATTTTATAAGCCTAACTAAGCTTTATGTGAAGAATCTGAATACTGTACTCTTAGCAGAGAAACATACTATGTTTTGTTATTGGATAGATCAACTAATTCTACTGCCCCATGTTACAAAAGAAAATGGAGGCCCAGATGGAAAAGAGTGGCTTACTGGGGAAGCAAGGGAAACATTTGTCTTCAGGCAATAATTACTTTCCACTCTTTCAGGGCTTTGTTGAAATCTCACCTCCTCCAACAAGCCTTCCCTACATTCTTTAGTTTATGGCAAACTTCTCTTAATTCCCACGGGAACTATTGGCCATCTTTTTGTTATTTTTACTGTAAAACAATTATTACAAGATCACAAGAAAATAAATGAAAAGAAAAAAAACTAACATTCTGTCATTTCAACAAATTAAACCATTTTCATTTTTCACAATTACATTCAGCATTTTGTATGCATATATAGTTTGTATGCCACTGGATATTTTTGTAATCATGGCATAGATATATATTTGTAGTCATTTCCTCATTTGGCAATGCATGATCACTTTTTCAAGTTGCTACATGATTTTCATAATTTTATTTTGAATAGCATTACTCATTACCTTTTGGATATTTCATAGGAATATTGTAATTAACATGTCTGAGTGGACTCAGCTTTTCCATTCAGCATCATGCAGTTTTAGGCAGAAAAAGTCCTCAGCTTCTCCATCTCATTGCTATCCGCTGCTTCCATTGAGTTGAAAAGTCTAATTTTCTACTGCCTAAATATTTCATAATCAAAAACTCTTTTTTACCACTTCATCACTGGCTTAGACTTCTTGAGGCTCACCAGTCCAATTTCAGTAGCACTCATTCCTACTGGTATCCTCCTTATGGAAGCATAAGTAATCTTTCTAAAATGAAAATGTGATACAATACTTCTCTGCTTAAAAACATTCAGTGATGGGGTGGCTGGGTGGCTCAGTCGGTTAAACATCCAACTTTGGCTCAGGTCATGTTTTCACAGTCTGTGAGTTCAAGCCCCGCATGGGGCTCTGTGCTGACAGCTCAGAGTCTGGAGCCTACTTTGGATTCTGTGTCTCCCTCTCTCTCTGCCCCTGCCCTGCTCACACTCTGTCTCTCTCTTAAAAATAAATAAACATTAAAAAAAAAACCATTCAGGGGCTCCTGGGTGGCTCAGTCGGTTGGGTGTCTGACTTCGGCTCAGGTCATGATCTCACGGTTTGTGAGCTCGAGCCTCGTGTCAGGCTCTGTGCTGACAGCTCAGAGCCTGGAGCCTGCTTCAGATTCTGTGTCCCCCTCTCTCTCCGCTCCACCCCTGCTTGTGCTGTGTTTCTCTCTGTCTTTCAAAAATGAATAAATCTAAAAAAAATTTTTTTTTAAAAACATTCAGTGATTTTCCTTTGTCTGTGAGGAGGTTGTCAGTACTTGAAACTGGGGTTATTTTGCACAAAAATGTAGATTTCTGGTTCCTCTTGGGGAATTGAACATCTGGGCACAGTGGGTCTGCTTTCCAGCATGGCACCAGAAAGCAGAAGCTGAGTGGAGGCTGTTTCTACAGACAAGGCAAATGCTCCCCAATCTGACTGGGAGGTCCCCTCAATCTGTCTTGGTGCTCATGGGCTTTGAGTGTGAGATCCCCTTACTGTCTAAGCCAAAGCCTAAATTCCTGTGAATGGCCTGAAGGTTCTTCATCACAGGCCCTGTTGAGTTCTTTAACCTTATTATTGCCCTTATCAAGAGATAGAGAGGGGCTCCCAAATGTGCCTTGTAATACCCACCATCTTTGCTCACCTTTGCATTGGCTAGGGGAAACTCTTTTTCTTCCTTCCAGACTTGGCTGCATCATCACCTCCTCTCTGAAGACATCCTGATTTCTAAAAGCTACTGGGTGGCAGAATGATCTGGAAAGGGATTTTACTTCTCATCCTATTCTATGACTAGTTTTTCCCTGCTCAGGCGAGGAGACCAGGCAAGAAGGTTTCTCTTGCTGCTGCCTCCTTAATCCTTCTCCACTCCTTTTTGTCTGGCTCTCTTCTCTGCTTTCCTAATCCTTTCCTGTCTATTTAATTCAGCAAAAGTTTATAGAAGGGCTGCTGAGGGCACTGGATGAGTGAGGGGATGAGTAAGGTTCCTGCAGTGGTAGGGCTTACATCTGTGTAAGACCAGCAAATGTGTGATGGTGGCACATGAACAGGCGCTTTAAGTCAGATATGAGCAGTGTGCTGTGAACAGGTGCTGGTGTTGGCCAGCCCTGTTTGGCAAAGGCAGGGAAAGACGATTGCTTACATTTAAAAGGATTTCTTAACAGGATAATGGAATCATGTGTTCCTCATAACTCTGTCTTATGCTTTCTTCTCATCTGTAGATTCCCTTCTAAGCCTCTCTAATATTTCATTTTAGAATGTGACAGGTTGTCTGATTTTGAATCTAACCCCATTACTTATCTCTGTGACATTTGCTAGACCACTTAAATTCTCCATGTCTGTTTCTTAATTTTTTTATTAAAATTTTTTTTTAATTTTAGAGAGAGAGTGTGCATGAGTGAGGGAGAGGCGCACGGGGAGAGGGAGGGAGGGAGGGAGAGAGAGAGAGAGAGAGAGAGAGAGAGAGAGAGAGAGAGAGTCTTAAGCTGTTTCCATGCCCAGTGCAGACTCCCTACTCTCCAGCTACGCAAGCCAGAGAACTAGGGGTTATACTTGATTGTTCCTCTTCATCCTCACCTATCCAATCAACCACCAATACCTGTGACTTCTTACTCTGAAAGGTCACTTATATTTGTCCATTTCTTTCTGTTTTCACTGCCTTCCACCCTAGTCCAAGTTACTATCATTTCTTTTAGAGTAAATGCAATTACCTTCTTATTGAGCTATATAATTGCTTAATGAGACAGAATATTATTTTCACCTGGTTTCCATTATAAAACATGCTCTGTCTTCATTGGAAGAATGATTGGAATAGAGGACCCCCCCAAATACAGTCCCCAAACTTGAATCATATCACTGTTAAGGACATTAGGTGATACCAAGATATAGTAGGGCAAAAGGAAAGTCATTTTTTTATGAGCACAAGGGAAAGAATTTTGTGGTCAAATACTCAGTAGAGCAGAGGAGGACAGAAAAAAAGAAAGAGAAGGGAGGAGTAAGGGTGAATAACTAGAAGATAAGAACATGAAGGCCAGTGAAAATTCATAGCATGGAGAGCCAATAAATATTTTTTTAAATGCTATAGCTTATGTCTCCAGGGCTTACAAAGACATAAAATGCTATAGCTTAATTGTCATTCTCATGTGCTTTGCTGAGAACTAAATCCTTCCTTCTTCCTTGTTCCTCTTATGAAAGTTTTCAAAATCTTTTAAGAATTTGTGAGGGTATACTCTGTTTTGGGGCAACTGAACCTAGTTTTATGAGTAGGTTAATGCAGTATGTCACAGAGGAGCCATGAACCCAGAAGGCAGAGGTGGCCATGAGCAATAGGCCATGGGAAGTTCCAGAAACTGGAGCAGAACTTTGGTCTTCTGTTAGGTCATGGGATTGTTCAGAGCTTAAGACAATTATTCCTAGATCTCCAAAGAGACGAGGTGTCTCCAGCTGACATCTGACTGACATTTGCGTCTACATAAAATTGTTCCTTCCTACGTGACAAAATGATACTCTGAGAGAAGCATGTAAATCTAGTTTCTTTTCTTCTTTGTGAAAATACACAGCCAAATCATTAACTGTTTTAATTTCAGGATCAAACAAATCAGAAACTGATTGGGAAATGGCATTCCAACAGGCTGGATTTATTCACAGCTCTGCTTTGTAACTGGGTTCCCAGGGATTTGCCAATGGGAAGTAACTGAACTTCTCTGTGGCCTCATGTTTCTCATCAGTAAAATAAGGGATTTAGGCCAACCATTGTTTCCTAAGCTTTGATCTATATATCCATATAACAGAAGATGTGGGAACTTCCACATTTCCGTTCACAGCTAGAATGACTGTATGTCCGATTTACTTCATATAGGCCCAGTTTGTGCCTGTTTCCTGGCATCATTATTAATCATGCCCCATTTCACTCTCAAAGATGTCCAGATGTGGATAATAACATCACAATTTCCCTATTAATAGGAATTCCTGGAATAGAAAATTTTAGGTCAAATAATTTTAAGCAGGTGTTTTAACTGCAAAACTTTGCAGATTCTTTAATATGCTAATGTGTCTCACAATTCTTCAAAAGAGAGGGGTTGTAGTTTCTAGGATTTTGGCTTCGGAACCCTTATTTTGCTTGTTCTGGGAATAGGACAATGGGACTTATTTTGGGAAAGAGTATTAAATCATCTTAATTCAGCAAATATTTATCAACTACGCTGTGCCAAGCCCTGGAAGAGGCAATGTAGAAACAGTGACGGGTAGAACCTAACTTTGCCTCAAAGTAGTTTATAGCCCGAACCGTGGGAATTAAGATTGTACACAAGGAACTGCAATTCAAGGTCACATTCTAGTTTTTTTTTTAACTTTTTTTTAATGTTTATTTATTCTTGAGAGAGAGAGAGAGAGAGAGACAGAGTGACAGTGGGGGAGGGGCAGAGAGAGAGGGAGACACAGAATCTGAAGCAGGCTCCAGGCTCTGAGCTGTTAGCACAAACCATGAGATCGAACCCACAAACCATGGGATCATGACCTGAGCCGAAGTCGGACACTTGACCAACTGAGCCACCTAGGTGCCCCAGTCACATTCTAGTTTTAATATTTTACCATGATGCCATGTAATTAGAGGCCAAGATAAGATACAAAATTTAAATCCTAAATGAGTGGTATAATCTATTAGCATTGTGTCAAGTGAAGGTTTCTTTCTTTCTTTTTACAAATTGTTATTATTAACTTTCTTGCTCTTGGGTCCACATTCATTAGAACTTGGAAGCCCACCCAGCAGCCCTCCTCCTACTCCTAGAAATGTGGCCCTGAGGGCCTAGTAACTGGCCTCTCCAGAGCACACAGCCCAGAGGCTCTACGGGGGGCCAAAACAAACAAAACAGTGAGAAATGTTTTCTGGAAGGCATATGGCTCCTCCCACGCCTGCAGATGTTCACTCTGGCCTGAGTGCACATCCTCCCCAGAGCTTCCAGACCACCAGCGCCATTCCAGCACACCTTCTTCCCCCTCTAGCCCCAAGGCTTCCTTGTGCTAGGGCAGCCATTTGGCAGGGTTCTGGGGCCAGCAGAGGCTGTGAAGTCAGAGGGGGAGACGGGACCTGGGTACCTTTCCCATTGTGTCTTCTCCAGAGCCTAGCTGCTGAAGCATTCCTGCTGGAACTCCTAGAAGTCTTCCTCAGCTACCTTCTTCTTCATCTTGGCCACAGGCTGGTCACAGGCCTTGCAGCCCTAGTTCTGGCCCACAATCTGCTGAGTGACTGACTCAGCCACCGTGCTTTTCGCACTGGTTATGAACTTCAGGTTTACTCCGAGGTAGTCTTGACACTCTTGCTTCTGGAACTCAGCAAATGCCAACTTGGGCACCTTTCCCTTGGCTGAGTTCTGCGTGTTTCCGGGCTTGTGGTGCCTTTGCTTTCTGGCTGCGCTTCACTGGAGCCCCATTGGGCTTGGCCTGGCCTGGCCTGGGGTGCCTTGGGCACTCCCAGCAGCTCCAAACCCCACCGCAGTGGCCGACAACATGGCTGCACTTAGCTCCACCCACAAGCCCACAAATTATTATTATTCTTAATTCCAGTATAGTTAACCTACAGCGTTATATTAGTTCCAGGTGTACAATATAGTGATTCAATCAACACTTCCATACATCACCCAGTACTCATTACAAGTGCACTCCTTAAGCCTTATCACCTATTTCCCCCATCCCCCCACCCACCTCTTCTGGTAACCTTTAGTTTGTTCTCTGTAGTTAAGTCTCTGTTTCTTGGTTTGTCTGTCTCCTCATTTTTCTTTGTTTGTTTTGTTTCTTAAATCCCACATGTGAGTGAAATCGTATAGTATTTATCCGTCTCTGACACTTATTTTGCTTAGCATTTTATACCCTCTGGCTCCATCCATGTTATTACAATTGGCAAGACTTCGTTCTTTTTTATGGCTGAATAATATTCTATTACATATATATGTTTTTTCCCATTATATCATTACACACACACACACACACACACACACACACACACACATCACCTCTTCTTTATCCATTTATCTATTGATCAATATCGGGGCTGCTTCCATAATTTGGCTATCGTAAATAATGCTGCTGTAAACATAGGGGTGTATGTATCCCTTTGAATTAGTGTTTTTGTATTTTGGGGGAAAATTCTCAGGAGTGGGATTATTGGATCATAGGGTAGTCCTATTTTTAACTTTTTGAGGAATCTCCATACTGTTTTCTAGAGTGGCTGCACGAGTTTGCATTCCCATCAACAGTACAAGAGGGTCCCTTTTTCTCCATATCTTCACCAAAAGTTGTTTAAGTGAAGGTTTCCTAGACCCAATACTGGATGAATATATTCACTAAATCTCTCAAAATATTCATATAGTGGTCCAGAGAACCAGAATTTTCATACTTATGCAGACCATCTTATTTTAAGATTCAGAGTCTCAACAGTGCCTATGAGGAGATGATTGGTAGGGTTATTTGTAAAAAGATGTTGGAAATGCTACTTTGTTGAAAGTTCTTGTGAGTAGACTGTGATTAGACAGTTACTAGGAGATTAATTTTTGGTAGAATTTTTATGGTTAACAGCAATAATTAGCACTTAGTGGGAAATATTCACATGATAATTTATTCACATATTAATTTATTTATTCCTTACAAGAATCAGATTTTATCAGTATTTGCTCTTTACAAAAGAAAAAATGAAGCCCCGACAGGTTGAAAAACTGACCCAAGTTTTCACGGCAGAACCAGGAATTTACACCCAGGCAGTTTTTCTCCAGAGCTTGTGTGCTTCTTCACCACTAAATGTCAACAGATATTTGTGTGGTTGACTGTGTGCGGGTTTCAATGACCTCACCTTAGTGGCCTGAAATCAGCCATGGTGAGAGTGTTTACACCAAGAAATCAGTAAACACTACAAATCATAGCTTCTCCTCCCTACCAGAGTTGATCGTCAAACATTTACCAGCACTCCTGGTTGCAGACACATTTGGAAAGCTGGGACTGAGTATTGCAGGTTATTCATTGGAGAATTGTTAGTGCTGTTTGTGTGTTGTCTGGGTATTTTCATCAAATGAGGATCCATTTTAGTCTGAATTGGAAGAGGATATGCAAAATGAGAATTCTCACGATCATTAAATAATTGGATCTGGGAGTCTTTTCAGAGAATTAAGTGCTCTATGCAGATATTTCATTTCAAGACACTCTGGGAAGGAGTTATTGTCCAATTGCAGTTCTGTTTATGCTTCTTTTGCATTTCTGAAACCCATTATTTGCATATTTCTCACGGCAATTACTTTGAATTCATACTCTAGTTATTTGTGTATGTGTATTTTCTCCCAATTAGACTACACAATCCCCACTAGAATCATGTCAGATCAGACCACAACCCAGGAGACCGCTTAGTAATGTTTCCAAAGTGAGTTAAATGTTGATTGAATTAATGACTTCTTTTTTCTCTTTCAAATACTACTTGATGATTTAGGTCGAATGGTAAAGGAAACACTTTAAGAAAGCACTTGATGTAATTCTGATTCACAAAGATTTTCTCAAAACAGATAATCCAATGTATTAACCTGTTGAAATCATGATGTTTCGGATTCTATGCTTGAAGATGTAACTTAATTATAATTTTATTTTTCTTGTTTCAGGTAGTACTAAAAGACTGACTTTTTTGTTTCAAGACCTATACTAAGGTAACTACTGGTTTGTGTTTATACATCTAGCTTTAAACCGGTTTTGTTTTGTTCTGTTTTTTGTTTTGTTTTGTTTTTTTCTCTTTCCTCTTGTTAACTCTGATCTTGGCAGTTTGCAAACCACTTTTTTTCCCTAGGTAAGCAGCCCTTTTAACTTTAGATTACAGATTCTATTTTAAAAGGCTTTTTAAAAATATGTCTTGATGGTTTATATTTATTCAAAAATTTTTAGACTCAAAGAAGTGATTTTATTATTTTTTTAATTCCTTTGATAATTAAATATATTTGGAATATTGTTTTAAAAAGATTTTCTTTAGGGGTGCCTGAGTGGCTCAGTGGGTTGAGCGTCTGACTTTGGCTTGGGTCATGATCTCCTGGTGCGTGAGTTTGAGGGGG
>NW_024412400.1:21660250-21828057 GCF_014898765.1 Herpailurus yagouaroundi | reverse complement strand
CCCCGGGCTCTGTGCTGACAGCTCAGAGCCTGGAGCCTGCTTCGGATTCTGTGTCTCCTCATCTCTCTGCACCTCCCATGCTCATGCTGTGTCTGTCTGTGTCTCTAAATAATAAATAAACGTTGAAAAATTAATAAAATAAAAAAGATATTCTTTAGAAAAGGTGAAGGGGCAGATTTGGTCTTTTCCCCCTAGCGAATCATCAATCGGCTAGCTACTCAGCTAAGGACCCACAACTTTAGTGTGACCTGGGAATTTGGTAGAAATGCAGTGTCTTAGGCCCCACCTCAGACCTATTGAGTCATAATCTGCATTTTAACAACATCCCCAGGAGATTTGTATGCACATTAATGTTTGAGAAAAGCCAATCAATTGGGTCTTTTTCTGAAATTCACCCTGCTGCCTAAGCAGCTGACTATAATGTATTCTTCAATGCAGACCACATTTTGGAATTCTGATTTATTTGATGGCTTAATGTTTATTGAGTGCACCTGGTGTGCTAGATGCTGCAAAGAAAATTCGAACCACCCAGCCATTGTTCTATAGTTACTTTACTCTAAAATAAGAAGATACAGGCAATTTACTGTTTTGTACTTAAATATACATATACATTGAAAGAAAAAAGGAGTTGGGTAGAGGAAACAGTGAGAAAACAATCCCACTACAGAGGATGTGGCCCATTGTTAAAATAAGAGTAGATGAAGGATATTCATAGACACAAATAGAAATGAAAGAAATTCTGTCAATCATCTATGTTTGGTGGGGGGAATGCGAACATCTGGATGGCTGAATTTTGTGTAGACGAGGTATCTGGATAATTGCTTGTATTTTCCACTTCTCCTCCAGATGTGTTAGCATTGTGTTGCTGTAGCTCAAACCCATTGCTTTCAGACATTTCATGAATTTTTAGTAGAAAAAATTCTGGAAGCATTGATTTTATGTCTCTATTTCATTCTTTATGAAAATTATAGCATTTTAAATCTAGTATTTGGTCAAGTTTTGCCCCCTTGTGTAAAATTACCACTTTGTACAGTGTATGTGGGAGACATTCTTAGTCACTATTATGAAGATATGTTGAAATAAAAGTAAGAATTTTGAAGAGGTCCAGAATTTGTCACCCCGAAATGTGCCACTTTGGCATAAGGATTATTTTGAACTGAAGGCAACTGAGAATCCACAAATCAGGAAGAGTGTTTTTGTTTGTTTGTTTGTTTGGTTGGTTTTTGTTTTGTTTTGTTTTGTTTTGTTTTTGCCTTCCCCTGATCTGCTAAAAGCAGGACATAAATTTCTCTTTATGAAGGTGTCTCCCTCCCTTGTACTAGGGAGAACAACTCTTTTACTGAAGTCATACTGAAATGAGTCTGCAAAAACGAAACTTACTAAGGTAACCCTTCCATTCCATTAGTTTTCCTCATACATTTCTTAGTTACTTTCATACAATTTATTGTTCCTCAAAGCCTAACTCCCTTTCCTTTGTTAAAATGGTATATAAATCCCACAGTCCAACTGCTTGAGTTTCACTTCTTTACTGTGAACTCTATGCATGCAAAATATTAATACGTTTGTATTTTTTTTCTCCAGTTGATGGGTCTTTTGTCAGTTAGATTTGCATGCCCCTAATCACTGAATCTAAGAGGGTACATGAAAAGTTTTCCTGCCTAACAATTTTAACTCTACTAAACCTTTCTTTTAAAACTTTAATAAATCATTTCAAAAGAGGAAAAGAGGAAGTCAAGAAGGAAGGACATGGAAACATGTGCAAAGGCTGGGACATCAGTAGAAATGGAATGCGAGTTTTTTGGAATGAGCTATTTAATCATGTGTTTCATCTAATCATTACTCTCACGGTCAATGACTGCAGGCACACTGTATGCAGAGATTATTATTGTCACACCCTAAGCCTGCAGTGAGGTCAACTGTTAGATCAATAACAACTCTGCTCCATCAGATAAGGAATCTAAATGAGAATTGCCACTGTTAATCAGGTATCTTGAAATCCTTGAATAGGACACTGTGATAAATGATTGCTGACTATTCTTCTCTCTTTAACCTCAGCGGACTTTGCTCACCCACATTTTTAATTAACTAATTTAGTTCAGGATGTTTAAAATGCTCAGATCCTTTCAAAATTCTCCCCAGGGAGGTTATTCCTGGAGTAGACATCAGTAAGAATGTCCTTCCTTTCTTTGTAGAGCTATATTTGGCACATTTTGATTTTTTTTTTTTTCTCAAAGAAATACATTTCTAAGGAAGACTATGGTTTCACATTTCACTTAGCACTTAGTTCTTTACCTCCCAGAATGGTAGCATTTTAAAATTCAGCAGAAATATGTTCTTTATGGTATATTAAACAAGAGTCAAAGCTATGGAAAATTACAACCTTTGGTGCAAAAGGAGATACCTTCTGCTTTTTGAAAGTTAATTAGTAATGAAAAATCTTTTAGAAAAAAATATTGAGTTAAATTGGGGCTATGGGGAAGTCTTAACAATTAAAAGATATTTTGTACATTAAAAAAGACTGAGATTTTGACAGTTACAAATATTATTTAGTTTTATATTTTATAGTCATGATCTTTTAACATGTGTTAAGGTCTGAAATTTCACAACTTTGTATTTACATCTTCTTCTCTACAACATTGAGAAAAGCCCATGATGTTATTTCTTTTTTTTCTTTAATTTTTTAATGTCTATTTTTGAGAGAGAGACAGAGAGCAAGCAGGGGAGGTGCAGAGAGAGAGAGAGAGAGAGACAGAATCTGAAGCAGGCTCCGGACTCTGAGCTGTCAGCACAGAGCCAGACACAGGGCTCGAACCCACAAACGGTGAAATCATGACCTGAGCCAAAGTCAGGTGCTTAAGCAACTGAGCCACCCAGACACCCCTATTTCTAATTTTGTAACATTAGAGTTGCTGTAGTTAGCAGAAACAAGCCTATCACCAGAGAATGAGACTGACGAGCCAGTAAAATAAAAACTCATGACTTTTTTTTTTCTTTCTCTAACTTGACTGGTAAGTTAGTGAATGTAGTTAAAACACTCTGGGTTGTGCAGTGCCCCACCCACCTGCAGCTCCTCAGCCCCCGGCCAGAGGCCCAGATGGGGGAACCTGCAGCATCCCTGGAACATGGCAGTGGCTGGACAGGAAGTGAGGAGGGCACTGATGGCAGCAAGTGGGTTGAGGTAGATGGGGACCCAGATGCGGAAGGTGTGTGGAGTCCGGACATGGAGCAGAGCTTCCAGAAGACCCTGGCCATCTACCTGCCGTGTGGCTGATAGAAAATCTTCCTGCCTAGTGAAGGCCAGGTGTGTGGTGGGAATGAACTGATTGCCTGCTGCAACGAGCTGAGAACAGGGGAGACCCAAACCCAAACCCGCAGACAGGTCCTCAGGCACATCCAGGTTCTGGCCTGAAGGAAATCAAGGGAAGTCCAGTCCAAGCTCAAGGCCTCGAGTGTGGACCAGGTTTCCAAGGACAAGGCTTTCTAAGGACAAGGTAGCACCACATTTGCTACCTGGTCAGGGACTGAACGGGGGCCCCAAAAGTGGCCTTCCCTGGGAATACCTTCCTCCTAGGAAGGACCTCCAGCTTTCTTCATGCTTATTTGGGGAGCGGGCTGCTCCCTCTTAGAGGAGACCTTAAAAATTGGGTGTTTGGTGAGTCGCAAGGATGAATCCTGATATTGGGACATCACAGCGGTGTCTGAAGGGACAGGTCACTCCAGAGCATCAGGGACTGGGGACAGGAGTGAGACAACAGTGGGACAACAGTGGGGTACTGCACTGGTTTCTCAGGCTCCAACACTCGCCCTCCCCCAACTTGGTTCTGGATGTTTTGGAGGGCCTTAGATATGTTGGTTTGTCCCCCTGTTTTGCAGCCCCTACCCCTTTCCCAGTCTGCCTCTCTTTACCAGACCCACCCTGTGACCTTGAGGTCAAATATGGAAGGCTAACCCTTTCTGTGCAGAAGCAGAGCCAGATGGACCCTAGAAAAAAAATTTTTTTTAATATTATAAGAGATATTTATAAATGGGTATTAGGGTCAGAATTTTTCTCAGCTGGATAAGCAGTGGGGTGAGGCTTTTAAGTTTAATCCCCTCTTTTTTTTTTATGTTTATTTTTGAGAGAGAGAGAGAGAGAGAGAGAGAGAGCACGTGTGAGTGGAGGAGGGACAGAGAGGGGGGAGACACAGAATCTGAATCAGGCTCCAGGCTCTAAGCTGTCAGCACAGAGCCTGATGTGAGGCTCGAACCCACGAACTGTGAGATCGTGACCTGAGCCGAAGTTGGATACTTAACCAACTGAACCACCCAGGTGCCCCTGATCCTCTCTTCTAAATAAGATGAGGGCTATACTGTGTTGCCTCCCCTTGCCCCCGAACTCTGTTGGTTTGTGTTTTGACAGCGGATTCAACTATTTTACCAAACAAACAAATGCCCACAAAACAGAAAAGCAAACCCCCCAAAAAACCTCACTATGAGTTGTCCTAGCATGTCATTGAAAAATGTTTTAGGTTTGAGTCCAGCTTTCTAGTTCCAGAAATCTTTTTGTCTGTTCGGATGAGCTCTGTATAGCTTCCAGCCTGAAAAAAAAAAACAAAAACACACTTACCTCTTTTGGTTACCTTCATGCTAGGTATTTTAATTGTAGCCCTTTATGGCATTTATGAACCACTGTTTTCAGTCATTTATTGTAGCAAAACAAAGTATACCAAAACACAGCACTGTAAAATAACAAAGGTGCGTCAGAAATTGCAAATACGTGATGGATATGGTTTGTCTCTGCAGCACACAGACGGGGGCCTCAGCTGGGAGCACTCATGTGGCTAAGTGGTGGCTCAAATGAACGGGGGCTGGAGTTATTTGGACACTTCTCATTCACGTGTCTGATATGTGGGCCGGGACGATGTAAGGGCCGGGCTCAGCTGGAGCTCTTGACAGGAGCACATACACGTGGCCTCTCCATGTGGATTGCCCTTCTCAGAGCCAGGTGGCTGGGTGCTGAATGGGAGCGTCCCAGGAGGGAGCATCAGGAAAGTGAGAGTTCTGAGACCCACGTGGAGTTGCGTGGCCCTTTGCGAGGTGCCCTCAGAAATCGCAGAATGTCGCTTCTACTCTGTTTGATCCAAGCGGTCACAGGTCTGCCGATGCTCAAGAGAGGTGATACAGATCTCACCTCTTGATGGAGCAGTATCGAAGAGTTTGTGATCGTTTAAAAAAAATTTTTGTTAATGTTTATTTATTTTTGAGAGGGAGAGCGAGAGCGAGAGCGAGAGAGAGAGTGAGCGCATGCACTATAGAGGGGCAGAGAGAGGGAGACACAGATCAGAAGCACTCCCTGGGCTCTGAGCTATCAGCCCAGAGCCGGACGTGGGGCTCAAACCCATGAACTGTGAGATCATGACCTGAGCGGAAGGGTAATGCTTAGCCAACTGAGCCACCCAGGTGTCCCTGTGATCATTTTTAAAAACAACCACAACACCCAATTCATAGTGCTTTTTTTTTCTTCCTAAAAGATTTCTCCCTACTAATTATCTTAAAAAGCAGTAGAAAACATTGGGTGCTTTATGGTGGGAAACCAGAGGTGGGTGCTGTGTTCAATGATAAAGTGCAGGAATCTTATCAATGAGTTCCTTTCTGTCTCCCAGTGTTACCCAGTTTATCAACACTGAGTTCCAGAAAAATGTTAGGGGGGAAATTAATTGCCAAGAGAATTCTGTGTGAATTGTGTTTCTTTCAAATTCCCTAACAGTCTATCAGGCTGTTGCATTAGCATCCTTTCTGATGCAGCCTTCAGTAACTATGGCTCTATTAGCTGTTCATTTGCGGCATACAATAGACCCCAAAACAGAGGATTGCTTTTGAACCCAGCCATTGTTTCATGAATATTAGAACACAAATCAATGCATATTGACTAGGGTTGTATAGATGAACGTGATAACGTTGCCCTCCACACAATATCAAAAAGATGCATACGGCTAGAACAAAAATAAGAAGCACTTAAGTTTTTCAAGGTATTGAATTTTGGGTACTGAGCTAATAAGTTCATTTCTTCAGATGCTTGAAGCTGTATGAACAGACACTACTACACTTTCTAAAGTACCTGTTTCTGTGTGGAGAGTGGTGGGCAGGAGGCCAGAGAAGCACAATTACTATAGGAAACACTCCCCTGACACTTTAACGAGCATATGTCATTTTTATTGACACTCAGAACAAACATGTGAGGTGGGGTTTAACGTTCCAGATTTATAGATGGGCAGATTGATGTCAGGGATTTTCTGCCGCATGTCTCAGGTCACTCTGTTACAATGGTGAAAAGATTTAAACTCCTCAGATAAATCGCCTTTGGAAAGTCGTACCTGATCCTCCTTAGCCAAATTAAAGTACTCCTCCTCTGTGTTCTTATAATACCTCTAAATCTCTCCGTATCCAACAGTTTGTGTTACAATGGTCTTCTGTGTTTCTCTCCCCTTGACTTAGAAGGAAGGACCATGTCTCATCTATCTGTACCCACTAAAGATTTGAGCTAAAGTGACCAGTGAAGGCTTTGTAGAATGAATGCCTGATGGACGGTCCTTTAACGTGAAAATTCTCTCTACCAATTCATGGTGCATCTCAAGGCAGAAGTATTCTGTTAGAATATGGTGAAGAGCAAAGGGTATTTGTAGATACGACAGAAGGAAGCCATAGACATAAAAACCTGTGAATCATTGGTGGCATTGTTTTAGCTCATTCTCTGGACTGTACCAAGGAACAGTAAGAGGGCCCGTGTACCTGCACAGAGCGATGTAGGGGGAAATATTAGGAATATTAGGAATTGAGGTCAAAGAGTTACTGCAGTGAGCATCAGATCTAGTTGAGTCTTGTAGGAAAGATAAGAATTCTGTTATGACCAGACTTAGCTGTGGAGTGATCCACTTATTTTTTTTATTAAAAACAATTTTTTAATGTTAATTTATTTTTGAGAGAGAGAGAAAGCACAAGCAGGGGAAGGGCAGAGACAGAGGGAGACACACAATCTGAAGCAGGCTCCAGGCTCTGAGCTGTCAGCACAGAGCCCAACGCGGGGCTCAAACTTGGGAATGGTGAGATCATGACCTGAGCCGAAGTCAGAGGATCAACCGACTGAGCCTCCCAGGTGCCTCTGAGTGATCCTTTTAAAATCTGTTGTGAGAGTAATAGAGCAGGTCTGGGCAAGAGTGGAAGCAGGGAGACATTTTGTGAGCGACTCCTTGCAGTGATTCAGAGGCTGTGGTTGCTTGGACAAAAGTGAGAAATAGTTGTATGTTGGATACATTCTGAAAGTAGAGCCAACAGGACTGAGCAGAGATAGGGTGAAAGAAAGAGGAGTAAAGTTGAAGCCAAGCTTTTGGGCTGAAACAACTAATGGGATGGAATCCCCATCCACTAAGATGGGAAAATGCATAGATGAAACAGGCCTAGGAGGGCTGACAACACTGACTCCATCTTGAGCTGTCTGTCTCTGTCTTTATCTTATTCATGCCAGTGCGATGACTTCCCTTGCGACAACACGCGCCAGGCCCTGTGGAGGTTAGCGTGTGCCCGAGCAGAATGTGGGACTGCTTGTTCTGATCTTCCCTAAAGTGACTCACCGAAGGCCCCACTTCAGGTAACTGGTAGAGGTGACTGGTACCCAGAAGGCCTCATTTTAGATAACTGCCCTGTGACCTCACCATGAGGGGCCTGATGGTGCTATAAAAGCTGGCCATTAAGATCTGGGCTTGGCAGAGAATAGCTGCATTGTCCCAGGATTGTTTGCCCAGTTCCCCCTCTGTAAGTTGCCCTGAATAAAGCTGTGTATAAATGGTATGGAGTGGCTTGCCTCGTGTTTTGGTCTTAAAGTGCCTTCTCAGTCTGGAGGATACATTGCTGACCCCTCCTCCACCTTCTAATATACAGGTTTTGAGAAGGAAGATGAAGAGTTCACTTGTGGACAAGGTAAGGCCGGAGGTGAATATTAGACACATAAAGGGATAACATTAAGTAGGCAGTATTGTTGGAGTTTATGATTAAGTTGAGAGAGATGATTTTTGCCTTTAGGAGAGAGAGGGCACGTGGGAGACATCTCGTGTAGAGATGGTAGAAAAAGCCAGGCGACAGAATGATAACACCAAGGAAGTGTGTGCATACAATAAAAAGAGATCCAAAGTCTGAGGCTTGAAGCATTGCAGATCACAGGTTCAGGAGAGACAAGAAGTCTGATAAAGAGACCAATAATGACCTATGAGTGAGAGGGGAATATAGCTATGATGTTTGAGCCCAACAGAAGAAAGGACATCAAGGAGAAGGTGTGGTCAGACATCAGTGCTGTGTCAAGCATGCTGTGGACTGAGAATTGATTATTGGTTTTAGCAACGTGGAGGGCATTGGTGACCATGTTAAGAATAGTTTTGGTGAGGGGCGCCTGGGTGGCGCAGTCGGTTAAGCGTCCGACTTCAGCCAGGTCACGATCTCGCGGTCCGTGAGTTCGAGCCCCGCGTCAGGCTCTGGGCTGATGGCTCAGAGCCTGGAGCCTGTTTCCCAGTCTGTGTCTCCCTCTCTCTCTGCCCGTCCCCCATTCATGCTCTGTCTCTCTCTGTCCCAAAAATAAATAAACGTTGAAAAAAAAATTAAAAAAAAAAAAAAAGAATAGTTTTGGTGGCATGTTGGGGTGTGAAAGTCTGACGATAAGTAGTTCAAGGGAGGACTAGAAGGGAGGACTTGACGCCAGCAATTAATACATGATGCTTCAAGTTTTGCTACAAAAAAGATCAGTGAACAAACTGGAAGGTGAGGTTCTGAAAGTTTTTTGGTTAATTTTAAGAGTGTGTGTGTGTGTGTGTGTGTATACACACACACACACACATATACATACATACATATACGCATATGTATATATGTGTATATGTACATATATATGTGTATATGTACATACATATATACACATACACATATATATATACACACACATACACACATATATACATATGTGTGTATATATATATATCTCCCAATGAAATGCAGTATGGAGTAGACAACATTACCCGTCAAGTATATAAAATTTTCCTGCAGCCAAGTTTAAAGGCTTGATTAGATTAGGTTAAATGCTTTTGTCAGTAATCTTTCATGGGTGATGCTGTGCACTTGGTATTGCATTTCGTCAGGAGGCACTAATGTCAGGTTGTCTAGTGATTCTACGTTTCTATTTTTTATTATTTGGTTAGGGTTGTGTCCAGTGGCTATTTCTATTTATAAAGGCACAATTTCCCTTTTGCAATTTGCCAACAATCTGTGTAGTGATAGTTTGGCACTATGTGGACATTTTGTTTCTCTATTTCATTTAGTGCCTAAATCAATTATTTAGTTGGAGGACTTTAGATGGTGATTTTCAAATTTATCATTTCCCCCTACATTTTTAGCTAGCTTTTTTTAAAGAGCTTTTCTCATCAACTGAGAATGAAGTATACTTTCTCCAAAAAGCTTAATTCTTTCCCTTCAATTACTAATTATGAGAATAAGAAGTTACTTCCAATTACAGAAAATGCTTATTTTTTAAAGGTGAAGGTATATGTGTATGTGGGGGCGAGGGTTGTTATTGTTTGTTTCTTCAAATAAGTGCAATAATAGCATGTTTACAAGTTGAAGGGAATGATCCAGCAGAGAGGGAACCATCGATGGTACAGGGAAGAGAGAGAAGAACCACTAGAGTAAGTCTCTGAAGAAAAGAAGGAGATGGATTTGGATATATAAGGAACGGCTTCATTCATTTCTTTTAGTGAATGAAGAGTAGATGGCTCTGATGCTGCTAGGTAGGTAGATGTATTTGGGGGATATCTGTGGAAGATCTATTCAGATTTCTTCAATTTTCTTGGTGAAATGTGAAGCAAGGCCAGAAATGGGATGCACAAAATAGAGATATGAAAGGGGTGAATTATTGTAATGAAAGGTTCTAGGCAAGACCACTGGAGCAGTGGGGGACATACTTTATGATACAGAGGTGGTCAAGGAACTTAGCAAAGTGTTAGATCATTTATTTATATACTGACATTGGCAAGAAATGGTACAATAGCAATCTTGGAGAAAGGGACAGTGAATCAAGAGCTAAAAATATTAATGACAAGGAGTAACTAACCCATGGGCAGTAGATGACAACTAATGAAGGGTAGAGGATAATTTCTGTGGTGATGTAAAATTCAAAGGTGAGACTATTTCTTTTTTTTTTTTTTTTTAACATTTATTCATTTATGAGAGACAGAGAGCACAAGCAAGGTAGGGGCAGAGAGAGAGAGGGAGACACAGAATTGAAGCAGGCTCCAGGCTCTGAGCTGTCAGCACAGAGACTGACATGGGGCCTGAACTCAAGCTGTGAGATCATGACTTGAGCTGAAGTTGGATGCTTAACTGACTGAGCCACCCAGGCACCCCAAAGGCGAGACTATTTTAAGGGAAGTGTGAGAATGGTCCAGGAGTGATGATGGGGAATAAGGAGGACACCTTTCCACTTCCAGGTGCAGTGAAATGGGCTGTAGGAAGCCAGTTTCCTTAGGGGAGAGGCACATTTCTAAAACAATTGTCCAGCCGTTTGATTACCTGTGCTTTGGTGTAGGCTTCTTCACATTGCTTGTGCTTAGAGATTTTTGAGCTTGGATTTGTGGGTTTATCATTTTCATTGAATTTGGAAAATTTGGGGCCAAATATTTTTTCTGTCTCCACCCCTTCTACTCCTTCCGGAACTCCAGGTACATATATTAGGCCTCTTGAAGGTTTCCCACAGCTCAGTGATGCTCTGTTCCTTCTCTTTTTTCATTCATTCCTTATTATTATTATCATTATTATTTTGGATGGTTTCTATTGCTATGTCTTCAATTTTACTAATTTTTTCTTCTGTAATGTGCAGTCTTCCATTAATCCCATCCAGTTTATCTTTCATCTCTCACATTACAGGTTCATCACTAGAATTTTGATTTGAATCATCTTTTTATCTTTGGAATCTCTTCTACCACATATTCCAGCTCCCTGAACTAGTTTACATAATAAATGTTATATTTACTGTTTTAGTGTCCTTGCCTACTAATTCTATCACCTGTGTCATTTCTGAGTCATTTTGTATTAACCTTCCTTTTCACTAGGTGTCATATTTGTCTGATTTTTTCACATCTAGTAAGGTTTGATTGTATACTAGACACTGAATTTTACCTTGTTAAGTGCCAGATATTTTTTTTTAATGTTTATTTATTCAGAGAGAGAGAGAGAGAGAGAGAGGGTATGAGCAGCGGAGGCACAGAGAGAGAGAGAGAGGGAGATAGAGAAGCCCAAGCTGGCTCTCTGCCATCAACACAGAGCCCAACATGGGGCTCAGTCTCACCAACCATGAGATCATGACCTGAGCCGAAATCAAGAGTGGGAAGCTTAACTGACTGAGCCACCCAGGAACCCCTATTTTTCTATTCCTGTAAATATTCTTGAGGTTTTTTTTCTGGAACTTGGTTAAGTTACTTTTAAGCAGATTGACTTTATCAGGTCTTTTAAGGTTTGTTAGGTGGGGCCAGAGTATTTGGCATGGGAGTAATTTTCTCCACTAGTAAGGCAAACCCTCCTGAATACTCTACAAAATCCCCAGTCAGTTATGAGGTTTTCCAGTCTGGCTGAAAGAGCTGGATGGAGGGATCAGACAGTGTTCCTAGCACTGAGTACCAGGCACATTTACTTTTAATCCTTTTGGTTAATTCTCTCCCTATCTTTGGATAGTGTCCTCACATGCATATGCTGATTAGTACTCAGCTAAAGACTGGAGGAGGAACCATTTGCAGATCTCCATATTCTCTCTCTGTATAGTATTTTCTTCTCTGATGTTGTGTCCTATAACTCTAGCCACCTCGGTCTCCTTGGACACACAGCTTAATTTCTTCAACTCAGGGAGACAAATGTGTTCTACCTGGGGTCTCCCTCCTTGTTCCATGACCTAGAAAATTACTACAGGCAGTAAGCTGGGGCTGTTCTAGGACACACTTCACTTTTTCCCATCTTTCGGGGATAATTGTATTTTGTTGCCTGATGGCCACTGTTTTGAAAACGAGTTTCATGTATTTTATTTTATTTTGTGTCTTTTATTTTCCTCCCTCAAATCTAGACAAATGTGAATAGCTTATTTTTTGTTTGTTTGTTTTAGTAGTAGCCTTTCTGTAGTAAGGTGTAGATAAAGCGTTGCAATTTTAATCAATATAACATTTTCATGGTCTATATCCATCTGCAAGAAGCAATTTTTATGAAATGAAATAAATGAAGGCTTTAAAAGAGGAAGTAAAAGGAAGTTAGACTTGCAGAGATGGAATCTTAATATCTTAATAGAAAAATAATTACGGTAAGAGTTCTTATGAAGCAAAACTCAATCACAAATTTACATAAAGTATTTCTAATTAATGGTTTCTGTTGGGTTAAAGGACACCCCCCCCCCCCAACCTCATCCTTACACCTCCATCATTACCATCAAGCAATGTCCTTAGGAAGATTTAATCAATTATAAAAGCACATAAAATAGCTATGTTTTCTTTGCAAACCTGAATGTTGCATGAAAGGATTGTGCTACCTACTCAGGGACTATAGATTATGCATTATCTTGACTCTTGTCTGCCCACATTCTCTTAAAAACAGGACATCCTACTCACATGTTCTAGTTCATAAGTGAGAGGTGGGAACTGTTATCTTCCTTCTATGACATAATGAGCTATTCAGTTTATTTTTTTGGTAGAGAAGTAGGAGAGAAGGAAGCAGGAACTAGGAGACTGAATTGAATAAATACAATTTTATCAGTGCATTGATAAGTTAAAAATAAAAGTAGGGGCTCCTGGGTGGCTCAGTCAGTTAAGTGTTTAACTCTTGATTTCAACTCGAGTCATGACCTCATGGTTCGTGGGTTTGAGCCCTGCACTGGGCTCTGTGCTGACAGCGTGGAGCCTGCTTGGGATTCTCTCTCTCCTTCTCTCTCTGCCCCTCCCCTGCTTGCTCTCTTGCCCTCTCTCTCTCAGAAAAAAAAAATAAATTTATTTAAAAGAAATAAAATAAGTAAAAAAGTAGAGTTAAAAGTTAAAGCAGGGGAGGGGTGGTTTTCAGCTCATGGTTCCATCCTTCGTGGGTAGGGGGTCTGTGGGCTCTCTAGGTTGCCAGACTGCAAGTGGGAATGGCTGACACTCCCACTCAACACTGGAGGTCTCATCTGAGTGTGCAAAACTTTGGATAAAGCTGGGCACCTCCTTTAAATCCGGTGATGTAGTAGCCAGTGGTACTGGTATAAGGCACCATGCTTGGGGGCGGGGCGGGGGGGGGGCGGTGGGAAAAAACTTGCCTTGCCTGGGAGGTCTTCCAATGCAAAGCTAGCCAGATCTATACAAGTAGCCTGCTCCACGCTATAGACAAAGGGCTTTTGCACTCCAGATGGGCATGGTGAGGGCCGCATCTCTATTCATATATAGCATACGAGGCAGCATTCCATGAAGCAAATACTGCATGCAAGCATTATAAAAGTCGTGTGCGTGTGCCTTTCTGGCCTGGCACTGACATTACTCATTTCATCTTCTTGAGAGTATTAAAATTTCCAGTGTGAAGTCCTCGTACTTTTGAGAAACTTGAGTTGTAAGCTGATCTGCTGGGTAGTTGGTATTGTTATAATCCTTCACAGACAGTGGCTACGGTGGTATTAGTTCCTCTGCCGAGGTCTGTATATTTGGACACAATTTGTAGGGAGTGAAATTCAGGCATGAAACGCTGATGCACGCTGGAGTAAGCAGTATGATTAATGTTTCTTTCTCTTTAAGTGTATCAGATATAACTAATGAGAATTCTTGGTTCCGATAAAATATCTTTTAGGTTTATAATAAATGCTCACACAAGTCCTATGCGAAATGAAGGTTCCTCTTTGGATAGACTTCAAATGGCTAATTATTCTGAAAAAGTGCTCAGGATGTACATTTGGTAGTATGTCCTACATCTACTATACACACATGCACATATACACACATAAATGATTTCCATGTAGTCACTCATTCAGCAGTTATTGAGCTTCTGTATTTGTACTGTGCTAAATACCGGGGATGAAAAGATAAATAAGACACTCTCTGACTTGAAGGTTCTTGTGGATAGTTAGGTATGACTGGAGTATAATTTTTATTTATTGGACAGGTTTTGAAATTACATTAGCTGCATTGATCAGAGGAGGGTACGAATTATGAAGTGAGTTTCAGACTGTCTTTGGAGAACCAGTACTAACATAGATGTGAGGAAAGGGTTAGAAGTCCTCTGTTTTATTAAGAAATTGAATTCTGACTTACTTTTTGCCTTCAGGGGCACAAGTAATTTGCTTTCCAGGAGTGGGAACAGATCTGCGTTCTGCTCTCCTGATTTTTTTTTTTCCTAGGCAGTTCCAATCATTTTAAAGTTATAACTGATGAGTAGCAGAGTCGCACGGCAGAAGCATGCTGGGCCCGTAAAGTTATAACTGATGCATCGTCTGTGCCTTCATATCCCTGATGCCACCAGGGATCACACCTTCCCTGTGAGGGAAGCCAGGCCGGTAGTAGTTTTATTTCCAAGTTACAGACTGACAATCAAACAGAGTAAGCCACTTAATTCAAGGTCACACTGCTACCAAGTGTTGGCGTTAGGACCAGTTGGCTTCTGTGCCCAAAGCCCACTAACCATATTAAACAAGCTGAAGTTTTCTCAGGTAGATAATTTTCCAGAGTTGCCTTTGACAATTTTAAGAGCAACGGACCCACCAAAACTCGCCGCCTTCTTTCCCCTCTGCAGAAGGCCGAGGATGAGCAAGATGGGCAACAGGCAGTGGGTAGACATGCCCAGTTTCTTGCTTTGGAATGTTGTTTTGAAAGGGGAAAACATTCCCTCAGCTGCAGATACTACAGAAGTATCCCACTCTCCGTCTCCATCATCTGACAAGAGAGGTAGGGATCACGTTCTCTCCCTACAGCTGAGGAGACCGAGTCTCAGAGGGTTGAAATCACTGGCTCGTAGTTACACAGCTTGTAATCGCTTATGGCGATTCAGGTCACGTCAGCCTTCAGGTGTTCTTTATCCTCTGATACTCTAGGTCCTTAAGGAGGAGTGTAGAAGAAAAAAAAGGGGGATAGCTAGGTTGTAAAAGGAAGTGAGAAGAGCTGGATGAATTAGCATTGATACAGGACAGCAGGAGGGTGGCAAGAGGTGGAGAGGAGGGAGAGAAGCTGGCCTGTGCACAGAATCTTCGGTGTGTGTGACTATTTAACACACTGGCTTCTCTTCCAGGTAGAACAATTCTCTCTTTATGCTCTTCCTTCGCCTCAGAGGTTCTATAATTCTGCCTGTGTTCTTTTCGTGGATATAATTACAGGAAACCTCTTAAAAATACAATTTACTTGAAGGGAAATTATATTAAATTGTATATTTATAAAACATATTATCTTAGTGTTTAAGTCCTAAAATTAAAATGCCAATGAAGGCTTTTTATTCACAATTATAGTGGGCTTTTCACATGGCTGATATTGCTTCTAATGTTTTGGACCCATAGAGTACCTTTTTAATAAGGCGCTCAGATTATTCCAGTGAGTGGCTGCTTAGCACAGAGGTTAGGAGCAGACAGACTGGTTTTGAATCCCGGCTCTAGCCCAGCTGTGTGACCTTGGGCAAGGGTCTTAACCTCTTTTAACTCATGTACTTATCTACAAAATGGGGGTAATTTCTGCCACACTGAGATGTCATTGAAGATTAAATGGCACATGTGATATGGGGTCTAGCGCAGGACCTCGTGTAAAATAAGAGATCAGAAACTGTTAGTTTTCTTCCTTTCTCCTCCCCCCAGGCTGGAGGATTGACTTCTGTCTTGTCTGCCTCATTGTACAGAGGGAGAAATAGAAACAGAAGTGAAGGATTTACCAAATTTCCCAGCAGAATCCAGTCCTATTAACTTTCAATTTGCAGTTCTAGCTACTGACTCTATAGTCAGGGAGGAAACCCTGTAGGAGAGAACAATCCCATTTTGGAGCTGTTGAAAGATGCCGATTGCGTGTCACTTTGACATTTTCTGGGTTCTGTGGGAAAAGTATTTGCTAGGCATCTAGCTCCTCTCTTACTGACGAGCTGTGTGACTTTGGTCAAGTCATTTGGCCACTCTGGGCCTTGATGCTTTTGTAACAGTTGGACTTCATTTCTCTTTTAGGACTTACATTTTTTTTCCCCCTTGTACTTTCATTACATATGTACTTGCCTGTTTCCACCATTAGATCGTAAGTATGGGGAGGACAGAGATAGATCCTACTTCCTGGCATCCCACTGTGTCTCTTCCGGTGCCTCACATATTACTAATCAGAAAAGCTGTGGTACGTTTTGTATGCGATGGTATGATGGTGTTGCTGTTGATAGCAAAGTGATGAATCGATTGTAATCACTGAATACACACTGGCATACGCTCAACTCACATACCTGTACGCACTCAATGTGTTGCCATTCGCAGGGAAGAGTGTGATCAATATGGTTGACCGTGTCCTTCTCAAAAAGGCTTTAGGGTGAAATCTTCCAAGGATTCTCTTGAGCATTATGAAAATAGCCCTTGTCAAATTTATTTGTTTGCTTGTTTATTGTTTCTCTTTCCTGCTAGCACATGGACACCATGAGCACTGGAACCTGTTTTGTCCTGTTCTCTACCGTAGGACTCTCTTCTAGTACTGTATGTTCTCTATTCTCGTACTGCGTCCACTGTACTAGACTAGAGCCTAGACATGGAAAGAGTTCAACATGTGTTTGTTGAATGAATTATAGTGAAAAAAAGAAAAAGTCATCACTTCCTCTTACTTTTTGCCCGCAGGGCGAGAGTACCAGGAAGACGACAAGATTCTAGCCATTGTTACAACCAGATCACCGCACAGGCAAGTGACTAGATTCCTGTGAGGAAAGGGGCCTGTTAGGACTTTTATGGGTATTGGGGGTCACAACATCTGTAAGTGACCTCATCAACAGGTTAAAGGATTCCAGTAAGATCCATGTTATGGGGGCCTCCCATATTAGCCTAGCAGTTGATAGAAATAGAAACTTGATGCAATAACTCTAAATGAGGATGACAGAAGCTACATTTCATAGCTCTAAAGCAAGGTTGTAGAAGCAGATAAACTTTTAATTTTGTCTTCAGTTTACCTCCCACCCTGATTGAACCCAGATATTGCCTTTCTCCTGTCTTAAGCTTTTCTAGCTTCAGACTGTAATTACTCATGTCATCTTGTATCTTTTTGATTTACTTTTTACTCATTTGTCCATTTTTTTCTCTTTTTGTCCCAGGCCACACCTTTCCTTACTCTTCTACTCATCCTGTGAGTAGGAGGGGCCTCACACCCAGGATGATGCCTTCTTTCTACCCCCAACTGTACAAGCTCAGCTTGCACACACTGAGTCAGCAGGATAAACCCCTTCTCTGTGTCCTCTGCCTAAGACACTTGGGAGTTTTGCATAAGTTTCTCCTGCTTGGCATTTAATTTCATAATACTGATATAATCATCTATTTTGGTGGATACAAGTTCCAGATGAATTCAACTCTACAGAGGATCCAAGACATGAATATTCCCGAATGCCCTGGGGAGAGACTGCAAAACAACCAAGAGAGCTGAGGGTCTTTTAGGAGCAAGAGGCTGCAGGATCAGAGATAAATGGTCAGAATCATGGACTCCATCCAGGGGTAGATGCGTGCATGTTAGCTCCTGCCCACTCCAAAGGCCGGTTTCACACTGGCTCAGTGTCAGTGCAGGAAAAAGCAGAGATCGACTACAGCATAGCATCTTCAGAGGCACTAGAAATTTGAGGATTTCATTTTCTGGCCCTCACACTGTCACAGGCCATATACGCCATACTTCTAGTATACTCAGGCAACATCTTGGAGAACGATAAGGGGGAAGGCCACCTTAAATATTTGAGCATTTACCTCGATCATTCAGGCTGGAGCTAGATATCTGCCGACGCTGTTTTCGTTACTGAATCTCACTGAGCGGACTGGTTTTGGCAGTGGAGCTGTAGGAAACACCTGTTCACCACCACCTCACAGGCTGGTAAACTTTTCACATGAAGAATGTTCATTCTGTCATATAGCAATCATTTTGACCATCAGCAAGATGACTTCTGGGCCTAGCTTCAAATAAGTACATGTAAAGGTCAAAGACTTTTATGAATGCTATATTATGACTGTTTCCCTGGGCCAATCCGTATCTGTTTACTTGTAGTCTTTTTAATGTTTAAGCCTAAAATGTTCACTAATGTTGAGAGCAATAGATGTTTATTGGCATTTGACCTCTGTGAAAGCCACAGTTTTCCTTAAAAAGCTTTCTTTATGCCTAGATCTGTCACTTTGGGGTCCGGTTTCTAATGTGCTAATGCTCCCAGTGGTTATACTTCTTAAAAAACACCAACCCCAGAACTACCAAAATATGTTAGCTTTACGTCTAAATGAAATTTTTGTTCTGTTATAACTGTTGTAACTACTGAGAGCAAGGGTTATTGTCTCAGCTACCCTGGGAAATTTCAAAGATTTAAAGAGGTTGGACTTTGGAGAGAAATTCTTCCCCTTCCTAACCCTTAACTGGTTGCAGTCATCTATGGGCCATACAATTGTTTCGCAACATTGTCTGCTGGATCAATATGACGCTTCCATGCCCTTTAGATTAGAAACTTCTGGCTTTAAATCCCCTAACATACACTTTAGGATTAGTGCTAAAGTGTAACACGTAGTCTGTGACCACTCAGTGCTGGGTCACGCTTCACGGGTCACATCAGTGATTACTCAGGTGCAATAGGACCCTGGCAACCTTAAAGGTGAATCATGGGACCTCCCCATTATTTCAGTGATATCTGTCTTTCCTCCTTCACTGAATCAGGGATAAAGTGTGCAGAAGTGTAACAGTGGCATGACAGACAAAAGGCTGGCAGGCAGGTATTAAATTTGAACTTTCAGGGTGAATGGAGGGGAACAGTGCACTGACAGCCAAAGCTGTGATGTTCTTTTCTTGCAAGTTTCTGTTTGGGTGTAAAAGATACAGGCCAGCTACACATGAAGCATCCTGTCCAGTGCAGAGCACAGTGTGAGCAGTGGCCACTCATGTGATTATGGCTTTGGTCTCCCATTGTAAAATTATCCGAGAACATTTTATGATCAAGTTCAGATAAGGCCAATTAATGCCTCTGTGGCTTGCAGAAGGGGGCAATTTGTCAACATGTTCATCAGGCGAGAGACTGCAAGGCCAAGCATCTAAACCTTGAGATGACAGTATTTTTCTCGTCAAAGGTCTATAATGGACCTTGGGTTATCATTGCTTTGTTTTATTGCAACACGTTTTAGAACATGCCGGGCACATTAATTCTTTAGGGTTTTTAAAAACTCAAATCTCTGAAAGATATTATTTGATGGGGTGGTAGTATTTGTATATATAGCTATGGCATGTGTGTTTGAAGGCACAGAGACAAGACAGTTGACCTAGCTATGAGTTTCATACACGATATACTTTGCCACCTAAATTTGTTTGCTAAAACTTTCTGTTCTATTATTTTTTATTATTTATTTATTTATTTAGAACATTTATTCGTTTTTGAGAGACAGAGACAGAGTGTGAGTGGGGGAGGGGCAGAGCAAGAGGGAGACACAGAATCCCAAGCAGGCTCCGGGCTCTGAGCTGTCAGCACAGAGCCTGACGTGGGGCTCAAACTCATGGACCATGAGATCATGACCTGAGCTGAAGTTGGACGCTTAACCGACTGAGCCACCATGTTCTATTATTTTTATATGATGAATGGCACGTTTGAGTTGGATATTCCAAAATTCTCTTTATGTTAGTATCTAGATGTGACATATTTTTCGAAGATGGCTGTACAAATATACATATGCATATATATATATCTCCTGTGCCACATATTATTTTTGTGATATGACTAAATTCCTTCTGCCAAAAAGGAAACTACATTTCTTTCCTTTGAATCTAGGTAGGGAGCTTGTGATTGCTATGACAAATAGTGTGTGTCAGAAGTGATGCTATGTGACAGCCAAAGCTAGGTCATAAAAGAATATAGCATCTGCGTGGCTCTTTCTTGGTGGGATGCTTGCCCTTGGAATCCAGCCGCCATGATGTGAGGAAGCCCAAACTAACCCATGTACGCTGACCACACGGAGAAGCCTGCGTGGAGTGGAAGCAATGTCCCCAACTGGCAACTAGCAGCAATGGCTACATGTGAACGAATGAGCCTTCAAATGATTCCAGTCACAGCCTCTACGCCTTCCAGCTGAGACCCCAGACAGATGTTGTGGAGCAAAGACAAACCTTTCCTGACCCACAGGAGCCATGAAAGAATAAATCATTACCATTACTTTAGGCCAGTATGTTTTGGGGTGATCTGTTATACAGTACAGTAATTGGAACTGGAGCTTTTTCGAGACTTCTTTTGGTATGCTACTTGGAGAACTGTAGGTTACTCCTGACACCTGATATGCATAAATGTCGCTGTTCATATGGGGTGAATATGTTGATGAGTCTTCTGGCCATCGGTCATCCTACAAGTCTAAGAGGTAAATTCTTTTTCATGCTTCTACATTTTTCACAGACAGGGCCTTTTCCAAGAAACTTTCTCTGAAACTCCTAGGTTGATTTAGATACCATTTATCTGGGATCCCTTAGCAGTCTGTTAACTATGGTCACACTGTGCAGTAATGACCAGTTCACTTGTCTTTTCTTTCTGTTAGACCCTAAGTCTCAGACAGTGTGTGTTCTTCGTCCCCACTTTTGTCTTTATAGCACTTAGCACCATTCTGGCACATAGTAGGTGCTTAATACATTCTCACCATAGAATCATGCAATTAGGACTTAGTTTATCCATGCCTTGACTCAGAAAACAATGACAGAGAGCTGAAAGAGTTTCTAGAAGTGGGAAATCACAAAATAGTATTTCTAAGTGAGATTCTGGATAGGAGATTTTTAATAATGTCCCAAAGAGAAATCTTCCTTCTTAGAAGATTTGCAAAACTCTAGCTGCCTCCAGAGAACATACAAGTCATTGTTATGAGTTGGAATCTAGAGGGAAAGTGATCTGTTCCTGGTGGGCTGTTCCAGAAACACTGGAGATCTTATAAGATGGCATCCCTGGGAACTAGAGACAGCAGATAGGCTAGGGAGATTAGAGTCCCTTCTCTTGCCCTTTTGGCTTTGGGCTCAAATGCAGCCGAAGCTTCAGTCTTCAGTTCTTCCTCATCTTAAATAGTTCGTGAACTCAGCGTGCCCCAGATGCCCCTGGAGATCTTGTTATGAATATAGATCCCAGGCTCCAGGTGCAGAATTCTTGAAGCGTTAGATTTTGGTTGAGCCAGGAAGGTGAGTTTTTAATAAGCTACCCGGTTGAATTCAGGACCTTACTTTGAAAAAAAAAATCCCCCAAAACAACATGGTGAACTAAAGAATAAAATTTTCTTTCAGATACTTGTGGAAACTGGGGCTTAGAACCTTTGGAAGGTACTGGAAACAATTATGGAAACCATATACAGAAACTTGATCCTTGAATTTCTAACTGGGAGTATGTCAAAGTTTATCCTAGAAATTACTATAAATAAGTGACATTTCTGGGTTGTGTTTAGGATTTAGTTTCGTCTCTTGATGATGTGTAACATATTCAAGGTTTGCAGTGAGAACAGAGATGGATCCTGAGTACATTTCCTCCCTTGAGTGCTTAGTATTGATCTCCCTTTTGCACTGCTTCTAACCCCATCTAACTATTTCTCTATTATCTCATGACCTCCCACCCCTGCCAGCTGCACCTTCTGTTTCCTCCCAACCTTATGTTCCCTTTTATGTATTAAGTCCAACCTGACAATTTCCAAGGCAGATTTATCACCAGAAAGATATGACTGCGGTTTCCAAGATTTCAACCCCATTCCAGGGTACAGAAATAGATTCCTGAGGTAAAGGACTATGACACTTACCACATAGCTGCTTTTATAACGTTTGGCTTTTAACCTCAAATGTTGAAAGTGTGGTGAAAAAATTCACCCAAGTCAACTGTAATGAAACCATACTTTAGCTCTGTTTTGTACTTTCCATGGAACCAGACTTCTGCTTTGACGGTCAGTGCACTCATCAAGCGTCACAGTTTCAAGTGGCTTGATTCCCCTCAATATGGTATCTTGTTTTTATTTAATGTAATGAATGGCTTTTTTTTTTTTCCACAAGGCTCATCTGAAAAATGTTTTGGGAGCAGCCCTTGACCCATCTGTCTGTCCTGACTCCACTACACTACCCACTACCTGCCTTGACCAGAGTGTGTCCACCAACAGGAGATCATATTATCCCATCAAAGAGGTCTGGAGTCCACATTTAACCCTTTGCATTTACCTACGATTCCCGTACATGAAGGATATAAGGATGTTTTCCCCCTAAAACTGCCCCCCCCCGAAAAGAGAAAAATGAAGAGAAAAATGAAAAATTGAATTTCTTTTTTTAAAATTTATTTTGAGAGAGAGAGAGAGAAAAAATCCTAAGCAAGCTCTGCACTGTCAGCACAGAATGAAGTGGGGCTCGATCCTACAAACTGTGAGATCATGACCCGATCAGAAATCAAGAGCTGGTGCTTAACTGACTGAGCCACCTAGGCCCCTCCATCCCCTGCCCCTAAATAGAATGTTAAAAAAAAATTTTTTTAATGTTTATTTATTTTTGAGAGACAGAGAGACAGAGAGAGAGAGAGAGAGTGCAAGCAGGGGAGGAGCAGAGAGAGGGAGAAACAGAAACCAAAGCAGACTCCAGGCTCTGAGCTGTCAGCACAGAGCCTGACGCGGGGCTCAAACCCATGAACTGTGAGATCATGACCTGAGCCAAAATTGGATGCTTAACCGACTGAGCCACCCAGGCACCCTGGAATGTTTTTAAGTGCAGAACAGTCTAAGGGCACATGAGTAAGTGGGGACAATGAAGAGAGACTTGTTCTTTCCTAGACCCTGGGAAAGCTAGTGCAGAAGTATCGAAAGGATTAGGGAGAGCCTGGGAAGCAATAACAGAGCATGGAGATTGTACAAGATCAGCCAATAGGCAAGAGTTTGTCTTTGCATTCATGTCAAAGTGTTTATTTTAGAATGGATACAGTATAATACAAATGCAACTTAGTTTTGTCCCTCACTATCTTAGGGGTCTGTAAAAGCAAAGCCTGCCTTGTGGATTCCTGTGCAAGTGACAATGGTGTTGTTAGAAGGGGAGTGAAGGAAGCAAGATAAGGCAGGGGAATAAAACTCAGTGAGGATTTGGTCTTGACTGAAGTTTGCCTCCTGCCTTGTCCTGTGGGGATCTGTGGCTCCCAAACGGCACCGCCGCGGAGTTAAGCTCCCCTTGATGTCCCAGCTTTTGTACTCCTGAGTCTGTCATTGGCCACTGCCTGTTTGCGGGCGGCTTCTGTTCTGCTGAAGGCAGTTCTTCAGAGGAGATTGCCATGAGCCAACACTCCCTGCGGTGTGTGCAGAGACCTGCCGAAGGGGGTCTGGGTGGGACACGAAAGACTTCCAGTACCCTTCTTGTCCGTTTAAAATTTATTTGGTGTGGGACTTTTTCCCTCCACCATCACGATCCATAGTTCTCCTGGTCACTCCTGGACAGCTGATAGTTCTACAGTCTCTTTAAGTTGAAAGCATTTTGATTAAGAAGCGAAAAGGTGCAGTCTCACATCTCACATAGTACTTCTGACTTTATGCTAAGATACATAGTATCTCCCCTCGCTCCCTTTGACCCATGCTGACTTCCTCGGGTATGTCAGGATAAGGCTAGTTATGTGCGTGAAAATTGCTTGCTCACCACCTTCCCTGACTGAGCTGCTGTTACTCACTGTTGGTAGGGTTACAGTGGTTCAGAAATCGGTGAAAAAGTAGCAGATGTTCTACCTTGACAAGTACTAGTATAAGATGACTGTGTTCTCTGGGCCTGGCAGGAGCGTACTTTCTGTCATGAGCACTTGTGTGAGTTTTTCAGAAGCTCTCTTGCTGGGCCCCTGTGACTCTAAGCCTCCACTGTGGATAGTGCCTGCTGTTCCTCCTTTGCTCTCCCGTATGGTCTTCTTGGGCAGGAGTCACGGTGACTCCAAACTGGCCTCTTTCCTGTAGAACCCACATCTGGTCCATAGGAAACACTCACTCACACATCCTTTGTCTTTGCAGCCTGGATGGGTGGAGAAGAGGGCAAACTAGACATGGCGGCAACCTTTCACCTGCTGCCACAGTATCTGGCCAGCCTGTCTCTGTTGCCCTTCGATTTTGCAGACCAGAGACGGGCACTAATCTGCTGTGCTTGTTTAATTCCAGGAGGCTGATGTCAAGCCCAGCAAGGAGTCCTGTTGAAGCCATTATTTTACTTTTCTCATTAGTCTATCATGACAATTTTCAAATACTCGGTGAAATTGAAGAGATGTCCAGTGAACATCTCTATACTCACCACCCATGATAATATTTTACTTTGCTCATTTTATTATGTATATATCAACTTACTCATCTCTTTATGCATATATCAGCTCATCTTATTTTTGATACATTTCTAAATAAACTGCACGCATCTGTGTACTTCTTTCTAACACCTTGGCATGGACATCATTAACTAGAATTCAGTAAATGTTTCTACACGTAAAATTTACATACAATGAAATGTAAACATCAGGAAACTTCTGTTGAGGCTTGAGAACTGCATACACCTCGAAGAACGGCACAAAGTCTCATCAACCTGTGGATATTATCCCAGCAAGTCCTTTCATACCTTTTCAACATGAATATCTACACCCCTCCCCCACCAGAAGCAACAACGTTGTTTTTCTTCCCATCATATTAGATTTAGTGCTCTAAAGTCTGTGAGGAATGAAATAATCCCGTTTGTATTCATCTGTGTATGGAATCTCTCACTTGAGTATTCCCAAGACTCATTTACATTGTTATGTGTCTCAGTACTTCCTTTTTTTTTTAAGTTACTTATTTATTTTGAGAGAGAACACCAGTGGGACAGGAGCAGAGAAAGAAGGAGAGAGAGAGCATCCCAAGCAGGACCCACACTGTCAGTGCAGAGCCCAATGCGGGGCTGGAACTCACGAACCGTGAGATGGTGACCTGAGCCAAAGATGGACGCTTAACCGACTGAGCCACCCAGGCACCTCATCAGTACTTTCTTTTTATTGATGACTATTATTCTTTCTTACGACTGGGGCACGGTTTGTTTATCCATTCTTCTATTTATGGGTACCTAGACTGTTTCCAGTTTTTGATTAATATGAATAAAGGGAAGCCTCTGTCTTGGTTTGAGATGACGACAGGAGCTGGTTTGCCTGCTCTCTGCTGTTGGAGGAATAAAGTAGGGCATGAAGACTGTAGGAAGGGAATAGTTCTCTCGAAAGAAATGTCCTCACAAATCCTCTCTCTGTAATCTCTAATACTCTTGATCCTTTTACATTTTCACGGGAGCTCTGCTATCAGATTAATTCACGTTGCCTACTTTGAAAATCAACGTTTTGTTCTGTTTGACAGCATAGTTTGGTATCCGATATCCATGGTATCTTGGTGCCTGAGTTGAAACTCCCAGTCTAGCAAACTGTGGTACTCATTCTTCTTTGAGTTTCAGCAGAAGGAAGGAGCTGTTTTGGTGGAGAGGGACTAATGAGGCTCTATAAGCTGAATAGTTCAGAGATGTTGCAGAGGAGGAATTTGCTCACTAATAGCCGTGGCTGTCAAGGGCTCCAGGCATGAATTTCTCACCTCACATCAAATAACGAAACCCACTGCAAGGCTGCTCTTATTCCTAGTGTCTTGCTGAAGGAGGGCCTCGAATTCCTGGCATTATGAGTTGGTTGATGAGCATGATCTCCATCAGTCACTACTTGTGAAGATAGCTGCAAACAGAAGGTAATGGATTTGGTGACCAGCTTTGGCGCTGTGACAGACGTGGCATTGGTGTCTTGGCTACATCTTGCGTTATTACCGGCTGCACGACTACCATGGAGATGAAGGTCTATGGAGGCACAAAAGAAGGCAGCCCTTCGTGGTGAGTCATATTGCTGTGGTCATGCTACGAGAAGGGGCAGTTATCAAAGTTACTCTCATATTTTAAGTAAGAACAAGTAATAATGAGAATCTTGACGTAAAACCAATTCTGCTTCATTTTAGCACATAAATTTGCAAAGAATCTCAGTTAACCTTGTAATTTGGTTCACAAATTCCAAAATATTGGGATTGTTAGCTAACGTCTATTGGATCTAGTGAAATGCAAGAGAACATTCATATTTATAGATGCAACAAAAAGTAGAGATGAAGAACAGTTGAAAGGTAATAAAATTATGCCTCTTCTGTGAGAGGATGTAGGAAATGGGAAGAGACTTCTGAGCCTCTAGAGGATGGGAACAGAGACTTCGGTGTTGTAAATACTCAACACATGTTTGTTATTGATGAAGAGCATGGTTCTCTTTAAAGCCCAGTTATTATCAAGGAAATAACCTAGTAATTTCTCCTTATCTTACCCCAAATTCAATCTTGAGAACCGTTTATCCAAGCTTGACTTTATCTCTAAGTCCCCTAGTCACTGTGGAATAAGATTTGATTCAATTTATTTTTACAATTACATAATTAAATCAAAATGTGCTTCATTTATCAGGAAAGTAAGGGCTCTTACTAGCTTTGTTTCTTTTAGGGAGAAACAATGATACAGTTCTAAACATTCCCAGAGTAATCTCTGTATGCTCTTGAAAATCCTTGGAGAATTTCCCATCCATTCTTGCTATTGGCAGATGTTTGCCTTGGCTTAAATTACATGTTCAGATGCCAGTCAGGTATTTGGATTACAGGATGTCACAGAAAAGGTTATCAGGTACCCTTTATAGTAGATGCTCAGTTTACTGAATTAAATTATTTAATTTTAATTAATATTATTTTAATTAAATTATTATTTAATCAAATAATTAATTAAATTAATTATTATTTAATTATTTAAATTAAATTATTATCCTTCCGCCCCCAAAAGGATTGACATACAGCTACACAACACTTGAAAGTAACTAATCAAGGAAAACACAACATTAAAAATAAAGGTATAAACAAAGGTAAAGGTAAAAGTAAAAATAAATAAAAGGTAAAGGTAAAAATAAAAGTCTAAAAAGGTAAAGCTAGGGGTAGAAATAAAATGCAGGACATGTACTGTAAGATCCTGGGAGAATGGTCTCAATATCTGCCTCTCAACTTTCTGGCAATCGATAAAAGAGGAAAGCAATCAAGACACACAGTTCACACATCTGTAAGATTAAACCACTTGTTCAAAAGAAGCAATCTATTAATTGTTGAGAGAAATCTTCACCAGTAGTGCGTTCTTAGGATGACACAGGGTATGTCATGAATGATGTTCTCAACAATATTCCTATAGTAACATTCCTCAGTGTGTGGGGGTGATATAATACCAGTATGATTTAGTAGAAGTAGTTTTACATTTTTCCTTAAGGAAAGAGGGTGCAGAGAAGGTGCCACCTCTATATATTGCTCTGTCGTGGTATGGTTCACTCTGAGGATAAATGGTTTTGAATGTCAGAGGAATGGATGGACTACTTGTTCTTTGAGGCTGTTTTCTAGCAATGTTATTTCCCTTGACCAAAATTTTGATAAGTCCTAAGTGTCAGTGAATTTGAGGTTGTCCTTTTTGACAAGCACTTGGACTGGAAATATTCTCTCACACTTAATATGCCTTTACTCTTCTGGTTTTTTGGTTTTGTTTTTGTTTTTGGATAATGTTGACATCCTCTCACAAGATTTAAGAAGCTTGATAGGAGAAAACCTTACCTTATCAAGAGGATGAGTTGAACCCAGGGCAGTGACATGATTTTCCTTGGAAAGGAAAGTGGAATCTGCTCTAATACATGAACAAGTGCTTACCAGGGACCTATTAACTTGACATCACAGAACATAGCCCTTGTAATTTGAATCTGAAAAATATTTCCAGATTCCTACTTCAGCCATAGAGAAGTCTCAACAAAGTTCCTGTAAAATATTTAAATTTTAACAGCAAATTTCTCAGTTGAATTCTTCAAGGTAAAGCAGTTTGCAAAAGTAGTAACAGAGTGGGTTGATTTGCTACATGGGATCACTAGCTTTCAGGGCTGGAGATATTACCTTGTTTCTTAGCTTTGGAGAGGTTGACAACGTGTCCTTCTTCCTAATAGCTATTACAAGCCAGGCATAATATCTATAAAAGTCATGCCTACTACTAGTTATTTACCCAAAGGATACAAAAGTACTAATTTGAAGGCATACCTGCACCTTGATGTTTATAGCACCATTAGCCAAATTATGGAAACCACCCAAGGGTCTATCATGATGAATGGATAAAGAAGATGCGGTAGGTATATATATATATATATACACCTATGGATGATTACTTAGCCACAGAAAGGGATGAAATCTTGCTGTTTGCAACAATGTGGATGGAGCTAGTGTATTCTGCTAAGAGAAATAAGTCAGGCAGAGAAAGACAAATACCATGTGATTTCACTCATATGTGATATTTAAGAAGCAAAACAAACACACATGGGGGGAGAAAAAGGGAGGAAAACCAAGAAATATACTCTTAACTATAGAGGATAATCTGATGGTCACTAGAGGGGAGGTATGTGTGGGCAGGGTGAAATAGCTGATGGGGATTAAGGAAGCACTTGTGATGAGCACAGGGGGATGTATGGAAGTGTTGAATACCTGAAACCATTATTCCACTGTATGTTGACCAGTTGGAATTTAAATAAAACCTTGAAAAAAGAGAAACAAAAAGGTTGTTCCTAGAGTATAATAATAGGAAAACATTATATTTAGATTTGGACTTGACTAGTATGTATGCAAACATTTTCCACTAAAGAAAACATATTTTCCTTGATGTAACACGAGTAGCAGGTAAACTGTGTTTATTTTACAGATGGATCTGTTGAGGGGACAATTTCAAAATGTGCCTTTCTCTGGGACACACATAGGGAGAGTCAAGTTTACAATGAATGTTTCGAATCAGCCTCAATCTTGGTACAGGACTGAGAAACAGTCATAGTAATTAGTTAAATAATCAATCAGCTAACTAGTCCTGTGTATCTTGGCTCTCTCTTCAGTGATTCCCATACATATGATGTATGAACAATCCTGCTACTATTCTTAAATGAAATTAAATGCAGAAAAATGATTTGGACTCCTATCTTATAACACAAAAATTAATTTGAAATGGTTTAAAGACTGAAGCATAAGACCTGAAGCTATAAAACTCTTAGAAGAAAACAGAGAAAAAGCTGCTTGACCTTGGTCCTGGCGATGATATTTTGGATATGACACCAAAAGTGCAAGAAACAAAAGCAAAAATTAACTAGTGGGATTACATTAAACTAAAAAGCTTTTGTACAGTAAAATAAATGATGAACAAATGAAAAGGCAACCTACGAAATGGGAGAAGATGTTTGCAGGTGATATATCCAATAAGGGGTTAATACCTGAAGTGTATAAAGAACTCATACAACTTGATAACAAAAAGCCCCAAACAGATTAAAAATGGGCAGAGGAACTGAAGAGACATTTTTCCGAAGAAGACATCCAGATGGCCACCAGGCACATGAAAAGATGCTCAACATCACTCAATCATAAGGGAAAGGCAAATCAAAACCACAATGAGATACCACCTCACACCTGTCAGAATGGCTAGTGTCAAAAAACAAGAAATAACAAATGTGGGTGAGAATGTGGAAAAAAGGAAGCCTTCATGCACTGTGGGTAGGAATATAAATTTGTTCAGCCACTATAGGAAATAGTATGGCAGTTCCTCAAAAAATTAGAAATGGAACAACTACATGATCTAGTAATTCTACTTCTGGGATTATATACAAAGGAAATGAAAACAGGATATTAAAAAGGTACCTGCCCTCCCATGTTTACTGCAGCATTATTCATAAAGCCAAGATATGGAGACATCCTGAGTGTCTGTCCGCACATGAATAGAGAAAGAATGTATATATAATATGTATACATACACAATGGAATATTATTCAGCTATGAGAAAGGAAATCCTGCTGTTTGTGATAACATGGATGGAGCTTGAAGACATTATGCTAAGTGAGGTAAGTCAGCTAGAGAAAGACAAATACTGTATAATATCGCTTATATGTGGAATCTAAAAAAGCTAAACTCATAGGAACAAATTGTAGAGTGGTGGCTACTACCCCCTTAGGGGTGGGGGGAAATGGGGAGATGTTGGTCTAAGTATACAAACTTGTAATTGGAAGATGAATAGGTTCTGAGGAGCTAATGCACAGTCTTGTGATTATAGTTAAGAATACTGTATTACATGCTTGAAAGTTGCTAGGAGACTAGATCTTAAATATTCTCACCACAAAAAAGAAACGATAATTATGTGATGTGATGGAGGTGTTAGCTAACACTATGGTGGCAATCACATTGCCATACATGAGTATGAAACCAACACGTTGTAGACATTAAACTTACAAATGTTAGATATTAATTATATCTCAATAATGAAAAGAAAGAAATTAAAGACTATTTGTGAAGTGTATCTATTTTGTCTGATCTTCACTTGACAGCTCAGCCAGCTTAGATTTATTGATATTAATTAGTATAACAAGGATTCACATTAGAGAAAACCCCAAATGGTGTCTTCTGTCTTACTCTCTTCCTAAGTGGGTCAAGCATTAGTCCGGCCTCTTAGCCACACCCGGGGCCTATGATTTTAGCCTAGAGAGAATTTAGGAACATGTCACTGGAAGTGTTGGTTGGATATAGTTTTTTGTTTTTTTTTTTTCTTGCCCTGTACCCAAACAAGGCTGCTACATAGTACAAAAAAGGATGATTTAGCTGAAGGGTCAGCTGGGACTTGCCATGATGAGGATATCAACCTCCTGTCATAAGCCAACTGACCTGGCCAGCCATGTCTGCTTCCCCTTTCCTTCTTCTGCTCCTGTATTCAGTCTCCTTTGCTTCAGATAAATGGCTAGACTAACAGTGGTGCCCTGCCTCTGCCTATCTAACAGCACACCTCTCTCCTGGTGTGCTGGTGTATCCCCTTAGGATTGGACTTCCTTTAAATGGGAAGATCTAGCCACAAGGAGTCACTGCAGTATGCTTCAAACACGGGAAGCACATTCATACCCATGTATATGTGTGTTTACCAAAATGAGGTCCACAAAGAGGTGGTAGCTGGGGAAATAGGAATCTTAGATGCAGACGTCAGTAATTATTGGTAGACAATTGACCTTTAGAAAACAGGATGTCTAGGGCCGCCTGGGTGGCTCAGTGGGTTGAGCGTCCAACTTTGGCTGAGGTCATGATCTCACGGTCTGTGAGTTCGAGCCCCGCGTCGGGCTCTGTGCTGACGGCTCAGAGCCTGGAGCCTGCTTCTGATTCTGTGTCTCCCTCTCTCTCTGCCCCTCCCCCGCCCATGCTCTGTCTCTCTCTCTCTCTCTGTCAAAAATAAATAAACATTAAAAAAAATAGGATGTCTAATGTTCTTAGATAACAGAAGCCAAAGATAAATCAGTCAAAAAGCAGACCGCACTGTGGAGGTAAACATCGTGCCTTTCTTCTGTCTCTACGCATTGATGTGAAACCCACCCCACTGCTTTCTACCCAGGAGCAGAAATTAATATTGGAAAAAGTGTTCGGGACATAAAGTCCTCCCTGCAAGCCTGAAGATTTCCACGACCCAGAGGAGAGTGGACCTTGTTGACCTCGTGGGGAAGAGTTAGCAGTTGGGAAAGATGGGAGAAGTAGGGACTTGAGAGGGGAAGGCAGGAAGATAGAAGCTACCTGTTAAGGAACCACAGGCATCTGTGTGGAAGTGCTTCTGTGGCCCAAGGAACGTCTAGTTAGACAAACAATTCCGTGCAGTGAGGCGTCAAGCCTTTCTGCGGGGCCCAAGTCCCAGCGAGCAACACCAGGGCACACACAGTGCCTAGGTTTTTACTTCCCCCAACTTTCTCTGCTTGAGATTTTATCACACGGATCCGCCTACCAGAGACCACTCAGCAAGAGAAACAAACAGGTTTATTCCGCGGGGTTGTCCCCCTGCTTCCGAAATAGAAGAAACTCAGCCACACTCCTTTGAGAAAAAGGGCCCTGTGCCGGGTTATCTAAACGCTGTGACATGACAAGGACCACCCCCACCCTGCTGTCTACATTTCCCATCTCTAGTTATTATTAAAGTAGTTTTTTCCACCAATGCTGATTTATGAAATTGGCTTAACTTTTCCAGACAGTCCCCAAATGAACAGTCACTCTGCATTAATAGGACTTGCAGTAGTCAGGCATCCCTGCGCATTCCATCTCTTTTACCTAGCTCTGCCATCTGTCACTGTAATACCTGTGTCACCGAGTTTTGAACCATGATGCTTATACCTCATCAGCTTCCAAATGGTTCCATGATCTGTCAGCAGTGTTCAAGGCAGTGCAATGAGACATGACAGGGCATTTCCAAGTCATTTTTAAGGAGGCCCAAGAAGGGAAAAGTTGAAGCCTGGGGACATTTGAGTCACTCCACCTTGGGTTGCTTTTACCAGGTCTCCGAAGTTCTCGATGTGGTTTTGTGTGTGTGTGTGTGTGTGTGTGTTGTGTTGTCTTTGTTGTTTTTAAATATCCTGAAGCAAAAGTTCGTATATGTGACTTTAACTTGGCGTGGTAGGCAGACAGAAGGATACTACTATACCTCTAATACACCTAGCGGGCTGTCAACGTAGTGAGACAAAGCAAAAGAAAGTGTAGGGGCGTGGTGGGAGTGGGAATGGCCGTGTTGTATGTGTCTGTGTGTGTGATGAGGGGGAGGGACTTGAGAGGTAGTTCACCTCGAATGGCAGAAAATTTCACAGATGTCGGTAGCGGAAGGTCACTAATATTGATTTATTTAGAATCTGCTTTCTTCTAGGCATTCGGCTAATGCTTACATACACATTGTCTTATTTAACCCTGAAGTCCATAGACTTAAGCAGCAGTGGGTTCAGCAGTAGGATTTGTATTGGTTTTTACAGATGAAGACATAAACATTTTTCACAGACAAAGACATTGTTGATCAAGGTGATACATACCATCAGTGTGCCAGTGATACAAACTTGGGCAGCTTAAGATGTGTCAGATTCTAGACTATCTGCTATTTCCATAATGAATGAGGGGCGTGGGTATCAAGATTTCTCAGCTGTCTCTTTGAACCCCATATCTGCCAGAATTTTGGGAGGGCTCCAATTCTCAGGAACTATTATCTAAACCTATCCAGCAAGATCTTTTCCAGCCTTATTTCCTGTCATTTGAAAAACATTTATTCTCTCTTTACCGCTGTGGCAGTCTGCCTGGAAATAGGTGCAATGTATCATTTTCCACAATAATGGAAGGTGGGCTAGGAATTACCTGTAATTTGTTTCTCCATCCAGGCACGTCAAACTAAGTTATGATGAAAGTAGAGCGGCCACCTTGATCACCTACCGTTTTATAGCTGATGTGAGTGTTTTTATGAAGCCTGTAACGTTTTTAACGTTATGGTTGTGATGATCCCGATTCTTGTCTCAGCAGAACAATATTACAAGAGTTGAGTCAATTCTGATTGCAGAGGATGGGAGGATGGTTTGCTAGTGATAGGGTTGGAGAGAAAATTGCACAAAGCCCACTCCTGTTGCCCCCCACAGACAATGTAGGAAGCTTTGGCCAGCATTCTGCTGCATCCATGAATTATTCAGTTTTCTGTTTGGCAGGGGGGAAATGAGTTGGAAGCAGTCATTCTGAGATAACTAGGAATTTAAGATGAAATTTTCTCTAGATCATTCCATTCAAAAAGAAGACATGGGTCAAGGGTATTTGGTGAAACCAGCCTCAGGTTTTGGGGAGATTTTGGAGCAAGATACTGTAGCTGTTTTCTCTTGGCTGAATATCTGTAGTAGAAGGAAGATAGGAATGGGGAATTATGGAATAGCGTTAGCATCCCAGTCATAGTCCTTAGTATACAATATTATTGGACAGATTTTTATGGAACATCCACTATTGGCCACACTTATGCTAGATTCCATGGATAAAATAAAGATGATATCATCCCCAATGAAATTGAGGGATCCTGACCCTTAACATCTTTAACCCATCTTGGTAAGTGCCATAATAATGTTATGAAAACACTAATGTTGAGACTTCTAGGAGAAATGATCAGGGAAGATGATAAAGAGGTGGTATCATTTGAGCTGATCCATGCTGACTGAGTGATGGATTTTACAAGGCAAGACAAGAATAGGGAGGATATTGTAAGTGTAGAAGCCAATCTGATAATAAGCACAGAAACATGACATGTGGTGGGGGGAGGAATCCTGGTGGGGGGTGTTTTTGGGAGGGGTGTGGCTAGAAATTAGGCCTGGCATGTTTCAGTTGGAACAGTATTGTGAAAGGCTTGGAAAGCCACAATAAAAAGTCTAGATTTGATAGAATAGGTTATAGGTCACAGAGTTAATTGTCTACAGAGACAGGAAGGTGATATAAATGAGTGATACTGACCAAGTAGTGACTCTGGCAAGTTTGGGCAGTAGGGTCCTTCTAAGGAACACAGTTGAGACTCCATTCCCAATTACAGTGGTTTTTCTAGTGTATGAACCCTGTATTGCTAATATCCCACTTTTCTAAGAGAAGCCTGAGTCACATTTTTTTTTAATGTGAGCTCTCATGATACTTAAATGCTGGCAGCTAATAATTTTTTTTTTAACCCTTGAGGGCCAAATGAAGCCAATCTTAAAGGTTTGTGTCTGTCCATATGCCAGTGGCTTGTGAGCTGGAGACAAATGGAAACCCATAAATATTTATACTTAAAGAGCCGACTCAGTCATATGGAAGATGGCAAGGAGACAGTTGGACAGTTGGAGTCTGAGAGCTGATAAAGGCTTGATCTCAGGCAGTTGTGAAGGGGTGGTCGGGAGGGGAGAGAGGAGTGGAGACAAGAGCCTCGTGACCATTGGATGTAGGGGTGAGGATGTGATGCCTTCATAAATGACACCTGGGAAGTTGTAAAGCTGTTAATGTAATTGAGGAGACAATGACAGGAGCTGCTGTCATGTGTCTCATGGGTAATGATTCCATTTTGCTTTTTATCATATATCTTATACCTGTACTCTACCACCTACTCTACATTTCTGGAATACATTATATAGATAATACATTTTTTTCCTTAAACTAAATAAATTCTCCTTTTCCCTTTTCCCATTCATACTCCAAGATGAACCATTGACATTAGCTGCTACATTTCAGCTTTCCCTGTATAGCATTAAACACATTGCTGTAGTTGAAGCAATGAGCTGAAAGTATTTTAATCCTGGATGGATAGCAGAAGAGGAGGAATTTATGAGTCCAATTCTTTTCAAGTTTGACGATAACGACTTTTGCCTTTTCTGCCTGCGCTTTTTTCTTCTGCATTTTACATTTTTGCGACAGTGAGTCAGACACACTATGATTGTATGCAGCAGCCTTGACATCCACAGCAAATTTGCATGAACTAAGAAAGGGTTGCTTCTATATCATTTTCTTTCATTCTAAGTGGTATTTTATGGCACTGTAGATTTTAGGTGGTCTCTCCACTAGAACATCTCATTTATAGGAACCTTCTAAATTGTCTGTTGATTTGCTTATAGGACTATTGGAATAGCAGAGAGCCTTCTTGGGTGGTGAGTTGGCCCAGAAAGATGAAGGCATTAATTTAACAGTGCTCAGTGCAGTTACGGAGAAGCTGAGTCTACAGTAAAATCCCATCTAACACGCCGAACTTACTGGAAAAGGGCTTCTCAAATGTCTCCTGTGCAGGATGCCTTTTTGTTACCCACCAAAGTTAGGACCCCTGCTTGTACCTGACATGGTCAAAGGTCGTGCCTATTTTTCTTTTCCTGTGGCTCCACTCTCAGGCTTTTGTTACCGCACCAAGCAAATTGGGTAAATTCTCATTACGTTGGACACAATCTTTTTATGCAAAGATGTGGTGAACTCGGTAGAGTTTTTAGTTCACTTGTGACACCAGATGCAAGGAGGGACTTTGGTCATCTCTACGTGTTCCATCTGTGCCATCTCAGTTTCTCTGTCTCTGGAATAGTCCACTAGGGATCCATGGGATATGAAAGAATCTCCACAGCCTGTTCCAGCATTCTGTTCCTTGTACCTTAGTAGGAAATAAGCAGTTATATAGGATCGTATGCTTAGAATTTAATAGAGCTTGCCCTCACCTGAAAAGATTGTCAGGTAGTAGGTGCCTTTGGTGTTTTCATGGCTTGCGGTGGACACATTCGCAAAGAACTGGTAGCAGAATCCCTTTCTTCCCTCTAATGAGAATGTGTGCTTTTTTAACATACTTTTATTTTTTTTTAATTTAAAAAAATATAAAAATTAAGATCTTTTGATCAGGTAATATATGCACACGGTAAAAAATTCAAATAGCAGAAATTATTCTTTAGTATTTCTTAGATAGAAAAGAAGGACAAAAAGGACATTTCACTTTCAGCTCTGCCACTGCTTTATTTGGTGGCACTGGCCCGATGATATGTTTGCGTCTCAGTTTCTTTACCTGAAACCTAGGAGTGGGAATCTTTGCCCAATAATTCTTGAGGCTTGTCATGAGACCTTAATAAATCTGCTGTGTGCAATGGTTTAAGTGCATAGGCACTAAAGGATTTTTGTTATAGTTTCTTCTTGTTTCAGTTGAGTCTCCAGCCAATATCTACTGTGTGTATGGTATCGGCTGGGCATTGAGGTAGAACTTTAAATTATTAACTCAGTCTTCAAAATGGTTCTATCAAGGAAATACTATTTTTTAAAAATGTTTACTTATTTATTTCGAGAGAGAGAGAGAGAGAGAGAGAGAGAGAGAGAGAGAGCACAAGCTGGGGAGGGTCAGAGAAAGAGGGAGAGAAAATCTCATGTAGGCTCCACACTGTCAGCACATAGCCAGACACAGGGCTCGAACTCACAAACTGTGAGACCATGACCTGAACTGAAATCAAGAGTCAGATGTTCAACTGACTGAGCCACTCAGGCACCCCAAGTAAATACTATTATTATCTCAATTTTACACTGGGAAAATGGAGGCACAGAGAAACTAAATAACTTGTCAAAATTCATAGAGCCAATAAGGAGTAGCAAAGTTGGATTTAAAGCTAGTCTCTTTTTTCTTTTCTTGTCTCCCTCACTTTCTTTCTCTTTATATATACATATATATCACATATAGATATGTTTACATACATGTCAATTTATCTATCAAATCTATTTATGATGTAGCCACTGGCTCTTTTATTTAACTTTTTTTTTTTTGCTGAACACTGTTTATATTGTTAAACATTCCTTTAAAACATATTTTCTAATGATTTCAAACTACATCATATGTCTGCAGAACAGTTACTTAAACGATTTGTGTCTGCCAGGCCCCTTTCTTTCTTTCTTTCTTTCTTTCTTTCTTTCTTTCTTTCTTTCCTTCATCATTATGCATAAGGCAAATATCCTGGTTCACAAAGCTTTGTGGGCACCTGTGATTATTTCCTTAGGAGGGAAAAGCAGACATGGAATTGCTATCTCAGAGAGTATGGGCATTTTTAAGGCTCTTGATATATATTGCCAAGTTGCCCTCAGAAAAGGTTGTATCAATTTATTTTTCCTCCAGACCCTATATTCCATTTTCATGAGGATGACAGAGCAATTACAGGAGGCTAGATTAGGACAAGACCTTACAGATCAGCCCTTGTGCCTGTGTGTGCACTTGTTTGCATGGACTGTAGACAAGGAAACAGAAGGTGGATACCTTGTCCAAGGGCACAAGGCAAATTAATAATGGTAGAATCCAAGTAATACTGGTTAATGATAAGCGGTAGATAAGGTAGGACATGCCTACATGGGACTGGGAATATTATCCTTCAGTCATTTTACAGTCTCATTACCAGATGTCACCCTTCCATTTTCTGGTTGCTTTATTTGGATGACCTCAGAAGCTTCCCATGTTGTTAGATCAAAATCAATCTTGTGCCAAGCAGCAATTTCAAACGGTGGTTGGAAACCTGAGCGGAGGGCAATGGAGAGAGCTCATCCATGTCTGCAAAGCTCCCTGCAACTGTTTTGGGGCTGTGTATCTACAGGGTGAACACCAGTTGTTTATAAACGAGATGTTGTTGCACAAACAACCTAATAGCAGCATGAAAGAAAATAATCAAAAGAATTTTTTCAACTTAAAATAAAGTTTATTACTCACAGGTCCTGGAGGGCACATGGCATGCCCGATAGCGATTCTGAGAGGTCTCAGAGAGAGAGAGAGAGAGAGAGAGAGAGAGAGAGTGAGTAAGAGGGAGAGAGAAAGAGAGTGCCACTGGTCCATGGGCAGAGTGGCTAGGGGTTGGCAGGTTCACTTTCTATTGGCGAATTTAAAACATAGAGTGGCATTGGGGGATGTGCAAGAGGGGCGAAGGGGAGTGGGAGACACAGGCTTCCAGTAATGGAATGAATAAGTCATGGGAATCAAATGTACAGCATAGGGAGCATAGTCAATGGTATTGTAATAACATCGTATGGTGACAGATGGTAGCTACCCTTGTGGTGAGCACAGCATAATGCATAGAGAAGGTGAGTCACCACATGGTACCATTGCAACCAACACAACACATAGTCACGTGTCAACTATACTTAAAAACATTTAAAGAAAATAATAAAATGTTTTCCTACAGTACTTAAAAATAACAACAACAAAACTTGCACAGAAAGCATAGTAATGGAATTTGGGCATAGAGAGGGAAAAGTAGGGTCACTTATGGTTAGTTATCTAGATTACCCAGGGCTTTCCAAAGTGGTACTTCATGAGTGGGGCGGACCTGGGTGCTTACATAGTGATTGTGTCATAAAACTGCCATTATGTCTCTTTGAACGGTGGCCTTTTAAAACATTATTTATTTTACTTTACTTTATTTTAATTCCAGTATAGGTAACATACAGTGTCACACTAGTTTCAGGTGTACAAAACAGTGACTCAACAACTCCACACATCACCCATACTCACCACAAGGGCACTCCTTAATCCCCATCGCCCACTTCACCCATCTTCCCACCCACCTTCCATCAACCATCAGTTTGTTCTTTACAGTTAAGAGTCTGCTTCTTGGTTTGCCTCACTCTCTTTTCCCCCACCGCCTCATTTGTTTTGTTTCTCAAATTCCACATATGAGTGAAATCATGATATTTGTCTTTCTCTGACTGACTTATTTTGCTTAGCATTATACTCTCTAGCTCCATCTATGTCGTTGCAAATGGCAAGATTTCATTCTTTTTTTTAATTTTTTTTTTCCAACGTTTATTTATTCTTGGGACAGAGAGAGACAGAGCATGAACGGGCGAGGGGCAGAGAGAGAGGGAGACACAGAATCGGAAACAGGCTCCAGGCTCTGAGCCATCAGCCCAGAGCCCGACGCGGGGCTCGAACTCACGGACCGTGAGATCGTGACCTGGCTGAAGTCGGACGCTTAACCGACTGCGCCACCCAGGCGCCCCTCATTCTTTTTAATGACTGAGTAATATTACATTATATATATGTGTATACACACACACACACAGACACACACACACACACACATATATGTACACACACCACTTCTTTATTCATTTGTCAATCAGTGGACACTTGGGCTGCTTCCCTAACTTGGCTATTATAAATAATGTTGCTGTAAACATACAGTGCATATGTTCCTTTGAACTAGTGTTTCATATTTTGGGGGCAAATACCCAGTAGGGTGATTACTGGATTATAGGGTACTTCTATTCTTAGCTTTTTGAGGAACCTCCATACTATTTTCCAGCGTGGCTGCAGTTTGTTGTCCCATCAACAGTACAAGAGAGTTCCTTTTTCTCCACAACCTTGACAACACTTGTTGTTTCTTGTGTTTTTTATTTTAGCCATTTGACAAGTGTGAGGTATTTGTAGTTTTGATTTGCATTTCATGATAATGATTGATGTTGAGCAACTCTTCATGTGTATGTTGGCCATTTGTATGTCTTCTTTGCAGACATGCCTGTTCATGTCTTCTGCCCATTTTTTAATTGTCATTTGCAAATATCTTCTCCTATTCGGTAGGTTGCCTTTTAGTCAAAAATTAAATTTTAAAAACACCTACAATTCTGCACTGTAAGATTTTTTTCATATTTTTTACATGAAGCATACTTTTTATATAGTTTTAATTATATCATAGGTATAATATTGTATTTTACTTTTTTCACGTCTCAAATCATATTTTAAAAAATTTTGCTAATTCTGCCTGTGAAATTATTATTTTTTTAAAATAGCTTCCCAATCAAGTATCTTGCCATGTTTAATTAAGCATTCTCCCCTTGTTCACCATCTAGGTTATTTCCCAATTTTTAGTATCATTAAAGGATGTGGCCGAGATACCTAAATGATGTCTATGTATTTCCCCTTTAGTTACATCATTTGTAACTCTTCAGGAGGAGATTAACTACCTTAAAAAATATGAACATTTTTATGGGTTTTAATACATGCTGCAAAATGCTTTCCAGAATGGTTGGATGACTAGAATATGTCAACATATAGCACCAAACATTTTTAGGTGCAATGCAGTATTCAATGATGTGTTAAAACAAAAACAAAAACAAAAACAAAAACAAAAAAGTCATCCAGGCCAACTCTTACTTCTGCCTAGGGAGCCATGTCTGCCAGCCTTATAGATGGTTTGCTTGTAACATTCTTGGTCAGGTGACTTTGTCATTTTGGCCCAGCTTGGAAGGAATGTACAAGATTAATAGCTATTTAAATGATTCCACTCCTACCTCTGGCTGACTCTTAGCTGACCTCTGTACATTTTGGCCTGGACTTGTATTGCCTGGGGCTTCCTGATTTGTAGAGGTTGAGGGCAGAACTACTCAATTTATATACTTATTCATCCTCTCTCATTCTGGGCATAGTTTGAAGTCCTCTGTTTATTTGAGTTGGAGTTAGTTCAGTGTTTTCTAGGGCCATCCTGAATTAAATAAACAGCCAACAACTAGCTCACTGGCTAGAGCACCATTCCGATTTTTTCCTCCATAATAGTTGAGTCATTTTGATGAGACCCTTTCTTCATGATGAAAGAATACAATAGTTTCCCAGGCATATTTAACCAAACTGCTTCATTGGGTAAATACTATTAACAGAAATTGGGATGTAGGGAGATTGAGGAGAGGAAATGAGCCCAATTTTATTATTCAGTTTGAGGACTAGGAGGACATCTAATGGAGATGCTGAGCATGTAAAAAGCTGTGCAGACTTGATACCCTGGAATGTTGTGGTAAAAGAAAATGAGATTTGGAATTCAGAGAGGTAGTAGGAAAGTAGTTATGATCCTTAAAAAGAGGAAAAAAGGCATTATAGGATAGAGGTTAACTATGTGAAATGTGATGGACTTGGGTTAAAATCTCGATTCTGCCTCTTACTTTGTGTCTTTGGGCATGTTATGTATGTATGTATGTATGTATTTATTTATTTTTAATATATGAAATTTATTGTCAAATTGGTTTCCATACAACAGCCAGTGCTCATCCCAAAATGGGCATATTATTTAACTTTTGGAGGTTAGTTTCCATTTCTACATAACGGGGGTAATAACCCCTGCCTCATAGAGTGGATGTGAGGTTTGAATAAGATAATAGAGTTTTTAAAACTCAATGGGTATTAGCTATTGTTATTGCTATAACTGGTGGCAGAACATGTGTAGGTTGTCACAGAAGGGGGTCAGTAGAAGACAAAGAATAAGTGGTCAGAGAGAAAAAGAAAACCAGTATGATCCAGGAAGCCAGGAAAAGAGGGAGTCTAAGAAAGGAAGAAATGAGCAACAGGGTCATATGTGAGACAGAAGCCAACAGAGATCAATTTCAAAAAAGGTTTTTTTAATTTGGGGATCACTAGGTCTCCTGTGACTTCCAAGAGAATGGTTTTTGTAGAAAAATTGGGCAGAAAGTGCATTGTAGGATAGTAGCCAGCAGTATGGAATGTTTCCTAAGACCTACTAAACTCAAAGCAGTTAAGGTACATTTCCAAAGATAGGTGAAGCTATTAGCCATGTGATTGTCATTGGATCATCTATGGACTTAGATTTTACAAGTGCTCCCTTGTCCTAGGTACACCCAAAAAGGGTGGCTTCCATGGTCATGTGAAGCTGAAATATGTATGGTTGCAGTCTTCCTGGTAGCCTTGCTTGTATGTCAACTTCTGATTTAGCAGCAGATACATTTTCTGCCTTTGGCCACATTTCAGCTGCTTATGGGAAAATATGATGAAATCAGCAGGCATAGGTTTGGATTCAGCACATTTACAAAAAACTGATGCCATTTATCTGTTAGGTGCCTAGTGCACGCACACACGCACACACACACACACACCTCTTAGAGCAAATTTACCTGCAATTAAAAGACAGAATGTTAAGCTAAACCCACCCAACCCCTCCATTCTGTGAATTTATTTTAAAAAGTTATTTCTTGGGAGTAGCTTTTTGCCTCTCATTTCATTTCTTCTCTGGAAGTCACAAAGATGAGTGTCTTCCTGCCATTTTGCTGAAAATTTGGGTGGGATGGACTCACTCAACTCAAACTGGAAATGAGAGTTAAAAGGAAATTGCAGGTTTTCTCAATGACACAGAACTATGGCACACAATCTTTTAATTTCTGAGAATTTGACCTAACCACAAACAAATAAGAAACCAACCAGAATCATTTTAGTTTTGGAAAAACAATTGAAATCTCTCTCCCTCTCTCCCTCTCTCCCTCTCTCCCTCCCTCTCCCCTTTCTGCTTCCTTTTCTCTTTCTCCTTCTCTATTTTTATCTTTGCCCTCATTATGGCAACCTCATTCTGGGTTCAAAATATTTTAGACTTTAAGCACTTGTTTGTACTAACAGATGATATGTCCCTATTCTTAGGTTGCTCCTAGGGCTGCTTCATCATTTTGCTGCTCATAACTTGGGACTTCAGATGCTTCAGTGAAGTGGTTTGATATTGATTGAACATATAATTAGCCATCTATCCTTGGGAAAGGATTTTCTCCTCATGTTCTACATCAGTGGATTGGCATTTTGGATAGAAGTTATATTTCCTTTAAAATTCAAGAAAGGGAATCAAGGTGTCCTAAGCACAGTCCTCTCCCTGATGCTGACAAAAGGTATGCAGTTGTAGGCTGAGTTCAACTATTTTTTTTAATGTTTATTTATTTTTGAGAGAGAGAGAGAGAGACAGAGTGCAAACAGGGGAGGGGCAGAGAGAGAGGGAGACACAGATTTAAAGCAGGCTCTAGGCTCCAGGCTGTCAGCAAAGACCCTGAGCTTGAACTCACAAATTGTGAGATCGTGACCTGAGCCAAACTCAGACACTCAACTGCCTGAGCCACCAGGAGCGCTGGCTGAGTTCTACTATTTATTGGTTTAATGGAAAGCTACCTTCCTAATTTTCTAATCACATAAAGAAATCTAATCTCAAAGTTGCTATCATAGAATGATTTACTGGTAAACCTACAATTCTCTTTCCGGAGAGAGACTTAAAAAGTTAGGGGAGATATTTATGAGTTACTCTTTCAAAGGTTGATTGGAAAGATGTCATAATAGTGCAAAGAAGGAACCAAACAAGGGGCGCCTGGGTGGCTCAGTCAGTTAAGCATCCAACTTCAGCTCAGGTCATGATCTTGCGGTTTGTGAGTTTGAGCCTCACATCGGGCTCTGTGCTAACAGCTGGGAGCCTGGAGTCTGCTTTGGATTCTGTGACTCCCTCTCTCTCTGCTCCTCCCCCACAAAATAAATAAACATTATAAAATTTTAAAAAAAGAAGAAACTAAACAAATGTTTATGGAATCCACTGTATGTGCCAGGTACTGTTGGTATTTTATAGAGGGATCTCTCTTGCTTCTCAATAGAACTAGGAATGTAGACATTGTTTGAAATTAGTACCAGGAACCCTTTCAACAGTCATGATTTCTGCAGTTTCACTTAGTGATGGAGGCAATTATGCTCACAGCATATGAGAGATTCATTCCCCTCTCAATGCACACCCAGCTCATACCCAGCTCAGGGAAATAATCTGTACAACAATTGATATAAGAGGCTGGAGCCAGCAGTGCTAGACTGAGTCTGGTTTGCTGACCTAACTATTTGGTTTTCACAGTATTGAAAAAAATCATTTTAGATGGCTGTCTGTATTTAAAAACAAACTTAGAGGTTTTCCACATAAATTTTGATTTGTGACACTTGAAAAAATCGGGTGATCTGACATCAGGCTTAGATCCCTTAGGTCACTAATAACTGGCAGGCATTAGATGGCCTGTATGCCTTCCATGTAGCATTAGTGTTGGAACTCCTTATTCATGTATAACAAATCTCTCCTTATATATTCCCTCTTAATTCAGCTCCTTCCAACAGTCATGTTATCCCATATCACATAACAATGGGAACCATTAGTATAAGAGGGCAAAGGGTGAATAATCTAGTTACTATTTTTAGGGTTTCATTCAGAATCTCATCTTTACATCCTTAAGAGAATTGAATATTTGCTTCTGCCACTCAGCACATTAAATAATTCCTCTTTGGACCAACGTTCTCCTTTTATCATTGCTCTAGGCTAGGGTTAATATCCAGAGCAGTAATGTCTTCTCCAACGTCAAGCATCAGTTCGTCAAAGATAAAGATAATGCTAAAATCACACTGATCCCACAGAGCAAATACTTGGACCACAAACCATATCCTAAGCATGATAGTCTATAAAACATCCCAAGATAGAATGGGATGTAGGATGTCACGCAGAGTGCAGACCAGGTTTGTGGGGCAGGATTCAGGTAGCCAAGGAAGCCAAGGGAGTTTGCTACGATTAAACTCCAAATAGCTTCATTTTAAGCCCTCTTAATATCGTACTTCCCATAGTTTCCATTGTACAGATTCAGCAGTTTAGGAAGTGCATGCAATCTGACCTGCGAACTGGTAGCTGAGATTTGAACCCTGACAATGCATATCTATGTCTAGATCTATATTTATACTTATATCATGGCATATCTATGTTCATGCCTATCTATATAATGTAGGTATTCTATGTATAATATAATATATACACACATATAGCTTTATGTATTTAAAATTACATTCATTGTTAGCATTAGACTTAAAAGTATTATAACCACTAGCAACATTTTCACTTACTAAAGTAGCTGCAGTCTCCCATGGGGCATCCTGAGTGTAGGAAATTTGATGCCTTACTGACAGCTCAAAGAAGAAAAACTTGAACAGGTTTGCCAGATATGAGCCTGTAAATGGAGCTCTCCCTCCACCCCCACTACTGTGTAAGAATTATTAACAAATGTATCACTGGGTCATGTCTTGAGGCCTTGACATACACTAGCCCATTAGTATTTTAAACTCCCATTTGGGGTCAGAGTTTCTGTTGAATTCTCTCATTTCTAAAGACTAATAGGCAAGATAAAGAATTCCAGCTTTGTTTGTTATATCCTAAAGTTAAAAAGAATCTAAGATAAAAGGGATACAGGGCCCAAGAATAATAAAAGCACCATCTAGGGTAATTAAGGGATTTAATTGGTATAGACCCTTAGCCCTTAAGCTGGATGTCCAGTAGCTCTTACTTTAATTTTTAGAATATGTTTTTTAAAATAAGCCTTCCTGGGGAGCCTGGGTGGTTTAGTTAGTTAAGCGTCCAACTTCGACTCAGGTCATAATGTCATGGTTCGTGAGTTCAAGCCCTGCATCAGGCTCTGTGCTGACAGCTCAGAGCCTGCAACCTGCTTTAGATTCTATGTCTCCCTCTATCTCTGTTTCTCCTCCACTTGCACTCTGTCTCTCTCTCTCTCTCAAAAATAAAGATTAAAAAAAAAAAGCCTTCCCAACATCTAGGATGTCAGACTCTGTCTGCAAAGAATGCCACTCTTTTTATCAAACATAGATTGTGAGTATTAATATTGCCTTTATTAGTAATATAACTGTGGGCCATTGCTTTAACCTCTTTTATACTGAGTTTTCTTATCTATAAGATGAGGGTGATAAAACACTAAGACATGGAATTATAGTATCTCCTTGATAGGGTCGTTGACAGATTTAAATAAGGCACAAAGCTTGAAAAGCAATTAGTAGTGTGCTTTTCACATGCTAAGAATTCATCAAATATAGTTGGTGTCATTTTTATTACCCTAAGAATAGGAGACAAGGACTGAACCCTAGATATTACACCCAAGGACTACCCTTGTTGACTTTTACATCTTCCTTTTCCCCGTAATTGCTTGAGATACAATTCTAGTGTCTCTTTATAACAGCCATCATGCGGTGGGGCACCTAAATGGCTGGCCAGTCTGTTGTCCAGGAAGAGCCATTATCACTACATCTGCTACTATCCACATCCTTCACCTTGAAGGATGCTTTCCCCTTGAAGGATTCACCTTAGCTTCTTTGGGTCCAGGGACAGAATCTGTGTCCTTCTTTGCCCCATGTGCCTCAAGTAAATTTACTTCTGCTTTAGGAGCTTGGATGTGAGCAATCAATTTAACTTAGTCTTTGTGGGAGAGTAAGAGAGGAAAGTGAAAGAGCCAGGTCCACTACCGTGATGGATAGTTCTTTGTATAAACCTTGTTTCCCATTCAAGACATTTAACTTCTGGAACTCAATACCATAGTACCTTAAACCTGCTTAAAAACATATAACCACAGTGGTTCTTGGGATTATACCATTGGTGTGTAAGTGTTTATTCTGAAACAAATATACAGAAAGTTTGGCTAGAAGAAAAATGTCCTGAATGTCCTGTGTGCCTTTTGATAGGTGGCCTCTATCATCCAGTTCTTGAATGAATTTCCCATTCTGTGAGCCTGGGATTCCTTCTCTCTTCTCCTAGTTGGAATACTTTATATTATAAAGTAAAAGTATATTATAAGTAAAAGGAGATATCCCAAAGAAATGCATCTGATAATACCAGTGAGGTGGAAGGGAGAGTGGATGGGAAAGTGGGTCAAATCAGAGTATTGAAATCTGCCATTAAGCCATTGAATATTTGACCTTAAATATTATGTAGGCCAACTCCTTCAGTTTAATGATGATGGTACCAAGGCATGGAGAGATTTTGTGCATTGCTCAAGGTTATTTCATGCATTAGTATTTAACATAGATTTACTGCCTTGTTTTTCCAAAAATGGACTTCCTTACAATTTCATAGCCTTCTGGGGTGCCTGGGTGGCTCAGTTGAATGTCCAATTCTTGGTTTTTGGCTCAGGTCATGATCTCGCAGTTCATGGGATTGAGCCCCCCATTGGGCTCTGTGCTGCCAGCACAGAGCCTGCTTGGGATTCTCTCTTTCCCTCTCTCTCTCTGTCCCTCCCTCCCCACTCACTCTCAAAATAAATAAACAAAAACATTCATAGTCTTAAATATCATATGACTTCACTCATATGAGGACTTTAAGAGACAAAACAGATGAACATAAGGGAAGGGAAACAAAAATAATATAAAAACAGGGAGGGGGACAAAACAGAAGAGACTCATAAATATGGAGAACAAACTGAGGGTTACTGGAGGGGTTGTGGGAGGGGGGATGGGCTAAATGGATAAGGGTCACTAAGGAATCTACTTCTGAAATCATTGTTGCACTATATACTAACTGATTTGGATGTAAATTAAAAAAAAAATGACACCTTGCAGCAAAATGGGAAATGCTGTAAGATGATAAACTGAAAAAAAAAGATATGAAAGATAAAAATATTGAAGGTAGGACTTTTTAGAGTTGTATGATCCTTAGACTTTATTTTCCAAAAAATAATAAGTGCAAATGAATATTTGGAGGGATAACTGAATAGACAATAACAGAGGGGTAAAATCTTGATTATAAAGAAGTCCCAATTTGGAATTTTGTAAACATCATTTCTAATGTGAATATTACAAATTTGTGTTCTTAAAAATAATTATTTACTTAAATAACTCCTGAACAGAAAATAAAAATGATAGCTGAGGCCAGGAGCCACATTTATGATCTTTGGCTCTGGAAATTTAAAACTTAGTATAGATCCCTGCTTTAACCAATGAGAATGGGCAAACCTAATTTTTGTGGCAAATAAATAAATAAATAAATATACCAATAAAAATAACCTTGATTTTAAAAAAGTTCATAATCTTCCATTGATAGAAACTCAGTTCATCTCACAACAGTTAGCCAGACTAAAATGAGAAAATGAATATGAAAATATTTTATATATCACCTGGTTCATAGTAGGTGTTGACAGAATGTCCCTCTGCCCTTTTTCCTTGTAGCTAGTTAGGAAGGCACTAGATGTTAAGTATTAAATCAACCAGGATATTCCCCTGCAGGTTGCTAGAAATGAGGGTTTCTCATCTCTGCCAACTTCAGCTGGTCTTAACAATATTAGTAAGATATTTTTTTGTTTTGTTTTTAAGAAGCTTCGAAAAATTTCCTAGTCCATCCATTTTCTTTGTTCTTTCTCCACTTTAGCCAGGTCAGGAACTTTATCCACTGGTCTCCTAACACTTCCTGAATGTGGGGGAGAAGGGATAGTGTGTTGGGACTCATGCAGTACAAGATAGTTACCTAGGCGATTGAGACTGTTTTGTCTTGAATAGTGAGGAATAAAAATTTGCTCTCATGGACCTACTGTGAATCTTTTAAAAAATGTTTCATGGACATGTAGGAATTCTTAGCCTGTGAAAGAAAAATAGACCTGACTGCCTCTTGCTTCTAAATGATTTTAGAAGGGCTGGGTATCAGTTTATTAAGAGAAATCACTGGTTTACTTCATCAAGATCATTGATGGGCCTGTTTCCCAGTAGGGCTCAGAGACATTTACTACCTCTCTATTCCTTTCATTTTTATTTATATTGAAGCTTTGATCTATTTATGGAATATAGCAGTAGAAGAAAGACATCTGGTAATGTCATTTTCCAGCAAAGATTGAGAATTTTATATAAGAAATCTTACTAGCCTAGTTTTGAACTGCTTATATCTTTTCACTAAGAGTAGACATTCTCCAAGGGGATAGAGCCAGATGTGAACACTTTGGTCCATATTTTATTCCTTCATGGGATATCCTTTTATCTTTAATCCAGGCCCAATTTAAGAATTTCTTGTATTCAGAGTAAGCCAATAATTTGAGAAAACAAGTCTACAAATCCTCACTGGTGCCCTGCTCAGGTAAGATTATAATTTTTATCTCAAAAAACTAACTCTAAAGTCCTATATTATTTGTTGGGAAGCTATCATTTCTTATTTCTCAGAATTACAATTTCTCAGAAATTGGATTAATGATGAAAATAAACTTCTTTGTGGGGCTGGAAAGGAGGTACTTACGTGGGAAATAGATTAAGACAGAGGAAAAGTATGTGACTGAGAAAGAAAGCATTTTGCGTTTGAAATATGCTCTCTTTTGGTTGTTAGGTTGCATTAGCCTGTAAACCTCATTATTGTATGAGGGTATAGGAAAGATAATTAAAGAGGATTCATTGGTTGTATTTATAAAGAAGATAGGAACATGGGTCCTTATCAAATATTACTCAGAAAATACGTCATGAATGTCAAAAGGTTGGCACCTAAGATGAATTAGGCAGAGTCCAAACAGCACATTTTAGCTAGAAAAACTTAGTGGATGTATGCTGGATGTGAACATTTTCTTCTTTTAGATTATAGTACTTTCTGTCACGAGTGACATCAGAGCTATTCTCTGCAGAACCATTTGGTAAGTTATCCATGATCATGACTGTTATTTTGTGTGCCACATTCTCAGCCCCACTGCATATTCCAGGCACTGCTGTGGTGACCAGGTCCAAGTAGATTCTGATTGGTTCCATGTAGAAGCAACCCTGATGGTGTCTTGCATTGCACCCATGCTCCATACTTCTTGCTTCCTCCCCTGTAAGATCTTTTGATATTAAGGGGAGAACATCTGCTCAGCATTCACACATGTGGAACATGGAATGTGGCTGACTTAATGCCTATAGGGTTCGATGAATAGTGGAGGGCAGAAACCCATGGATAAAAGCTTCCCTCCTTTGTACCTCAGCTGGACAGACTGGAATATATTTCATAAATGTTCTCAGAAGTTACCAGAGAATTGAGCATCAGTTACTTGTGGTAACTCAGTAACACATTTTGCATTTGCTTTCTCTGGATTCTGAGGGTGTTAGCCTATAATCCCTGGGTGCTATGACAGAAACCAGTATAGAATGGAAAGATGAGAAGCCAGAGTAGTCATTAAGTGAAAGATAGAGCTAGAGGGGTGGGCAGAAACGCTGCCCATCTGTGCTCTTGTTTACAGAGATATTTTATTTCTAGTCCCACCTCGTAAGTTCTCTGAATGCAGGGACTGCATTTTACACCTATTTTAACTTTATAGTACCTCGCAGAGTCTTGGGCAGGAGGAAGTTTATCTAAATCAATCAAAATCAGAGGTTGGTTGTCAGTCTACATTATGACGGAATCTACTCATTTGATGGACACCAAGAAAAGAGCTTGGGAATGTCAATACAAGTTGTTTAGTTCAATTTTTAAAATTTGGAAAAATGAGACTCATATTACAAATATTGTCCAGATAATTACTTTTAATGAACACTTGAAGAAGTTCTCTTTAAAATTCAGCTATAATATAACAGTAAATTAGTTATGAAGAATTAAATACATTGTAAAAAAACTGCATCTTTTTTTTCAAAGCAGCTAAACTAAGAATACTTAAATGTAGACCGATTCAGTCATCCATTCAAACCACTTTCATTTCATAAGACATATGAATGCGTTGAAGTGCTTTGATGGACCAGAATGCCCAAAGTGCAGGGTGTTCTCACTAGGTTTTGGATGAAAAGCTGACAGGTGGCTCATGAAATATCTGGGTGCACCAGGACCCCCTTTCCATCTTGAAGATTTAACATCCCTTACTTTTATGTTTCATATTGATACTTACTGGCCTTTATTGAATGAACCTTTTTTTTTTTTTTTGTATCAAAACCAATAGACTATTACAGTGTATTCTGGTCTGTTTTTATGCAGCCACACTAAGTTTGTAATCAAAGTTAAGCCATGGGTCTTACTTTCCTACGTGGAACTAACCAAATGGATATTTTTAGATTTTTTTTAATCCCTATTTTTATTCCTTTTGATTATGTTATAGAATTGTTTAATGTAAAGTTGAGACTTCTTTTTTTATTTTTTTATTTTTTTAATGAAATTTATTGTCAAGTTAGTTTCTATACAACACCCAGTGCTCCTCCCAACAGGTGCCTTCCTCAATGCCCATCATCCACCCTTCCCTCCCTCCTACCCCCCATCAACCCTCAGTTTATTCTCAGTCTTTAAGAGTCTCTTATGGTTTGCCTCCTTCCCTCTCTGTAACTTTTTTTTTCCCCTTCTCCTCCCCCCTGGTCTTCGTTGAGTTTCTCAGGATCCACATATAAGTGAAAACATATGGTATCTGTCTTTCTCTGCCTGACTTATTTCACCTAGCATAACACTCTCCAGTTCCATCCACGTTGCTACAAATGGCCAGATTTCATTCTTTCACATTGCCAAGTAGTATTCCATTGTATATATAAATCACATCTTCTTTATCCATTCGTTAGTTGATGGACATTTAGGCTCTTCCCATAATTTGGCTATTGTTGAAAGTGCTGCTATAAACATTGGGGTACAAGTGCCCCTGTGCATCAGCACTCCTGTATCCCTTGGGTAAATTCCTAGCCATTCTATTGCTGGGTCATAGGGTAGATCTGTTTTTAATTTTTTGAGGAACCTCCACACTGTTTTCCAGAGCAGCTGAACCAGTTTGCATTCCCACCAACAGTGCAAGAGGGTTCTGGTTTCTCCACATCCTCTCTAGCATCTGTAGTCCCCTGAGTTGTTCATTTTAGCCACTCTGACCGGCATGAGGTGGTATCTGAGTGTGGTTTTGATTTGTATTTCCCTGATGAGGCGTGACATTGAGCATCTTTTCATGTGCCTGTTGGCCATCTGGATGTCTTCTTTAGAAAAGTGTCTATTCATGTCTTCTGCCCATTTCTTCACTGGATTATTTGTTTTTCAGGTGTGGAGTTTGGTGAGTTCTTTATAGATTTTGGATACTAGTCCTTTGTCTGATATGTCATTTGCAAATATCTTTTCCTATTCCATCGGTTTCCTTTTAGTTTTGTTGCTTGTTTCCTTTGCAGTGCAGAAGCTTTTTATCTTTGTGAGGTCCCAATAGTTAATTTTTGCTTTTAATTCCCTTGCCTTTGGGGATGTGTCAAGTAAGAAATTGCTGCTGCTGAGGTCAGAGGTTTTTTCCTGCTTTCTCCTCTAGGGTTTTGATGGTTTCCTGTCTCACATTCAGGTCCTTTATCCATTTTGAGTTTATTTTTGTGAATGGTGTAAGAAAGTGATCTAGTTTCATTCTTCAGAATGTTGCTGTCCAGTTCTCCCAGCATCATTTGTTAAAGAGATGTCTTTTTTCCATTGGATATTCTTTCCAGCTTTGTCAAAGATTAGTTGGCCATACATTTGTGGGTCCAATTCTGGAGTCTCTATTCCATTGATCTATGTGTCTGTTTTTGTGCCAAAACCATGCTGTCTTGGTGATTACAACTTTGTAGTAGAGGCTAAAGTCTGGGATTGTGATGCCTCCCACTTTGGTTTTCTTCTTAAATATTACTTTGGTGGTTTGGGGCCTTTTGTGGTTCCATACAAATTTTAGGATTGCTTGTTCTAGGTTTGAGAAGAATGCTGGTGCAATTTTGATTGGGACTGCATTGAATGTGTAGATAGCTTTGGGTAGTATTGACACTTTAACAATATTTATTCTTCCAACTCATCGGCACGGAATGTTTTTCCATTTCTTTGTATCTTCTTCATTTTCCTTCATAAGCTTTCTATAGTTTTCAGCATACAAATCTTTTACATCTTTGGTTAGGTCTATTCCTAGGTATTTTAGGATTCTTGGTGCAATTGTGAATGGGATCAGTTTGTTTATTTGTCTTTCTATTGCTTCATTATCAGTGTATAAGAATGCAGCTGATTTCTGTACATTGATTTTGTATCCTGTGACTTTGCTGAATTCATGTATCAGTTCTAGCAGACTTTTGGTGGAGTCTGTCGGGTTTTCCACATATGGTATCATGTCGTCTGCAAAAAGTGAAAGCTGGACTTCATCTTTGCCCTTTTGATGCCTGTGATTTCCTTTTGTTGTCTGATTGCTGATGCTAGCACTTCCAACACTATGTTACACAACAGTGGTGAGAGTGGACATCCCTGTCATGTTCCTGATCTCAGGGGGAAAGCTCTCAGTTTTTCCCCACTGAGGATGATATTAGCTGTGGGCTTTTCATAAATGGCTTTTATGATGTTTAAGTATGTTCCTTCTATCCTGACTTTCTTGAGGGTTTTTATTAAGAAAGGATGCTGAATTTTGTGAAATGCTTTTTCTACATCGATTGACAGGATCATATGGTTCTTATCTTTTCTTTTATTAATGTGATGTATCACATTGATTGATTTGCGAATGTTGAACCAGCCCTGCAGCCCAGGAATGAATCCCACTTGATCATGGTGAATAATTCTTTTTATATGCTGTTGAATTCGATTGCTAGAATCTGTTGAGATTTTGCATCCATATTCATCGGGGATATTGGCCTGTAGTTCTTTTTTTTTTTTTTTTTTTTTTGCTGGGTCTCTGGTTTGGGAATCAAAGTAATGCTGGCTTCATAGAACGAGTCTGGAAGTTTTCCTTCCCTTTCTATTTTTTGGAACAGCTTGAGAAGGATAGGTATTATCTCTGCTTTAAATGTCTGGTAGAATTCCCCAGGGAAGCTATCTGGTCCTAGACTCTTATTTGTTGGGAGATTTTTGATAACTGGTTGAATTTCTTTGCTGGTTATGGGTCTGTTCAACTTTTCTATTTCTTCCTGTTTGAGTTTTGGAAGTGTGTGGTACTTAGGAATTTGTCCATTTCTTCCAGGTTGTCTGGTTTGTTGGCATAAAATTTTTCATAGTATTCCCTGATAATTGCTTGTATATCTGAGGGATTGGTTGTAATAACTCCATTTTAATTCATGATTTTATCTGTTTGGGTCCTCTCCCTTTTCTTTTTGAGAAGCCTGGCTAGAGGTTTATCAATTTTGTTTATTTTTTCAAAAAAACAACTCTTGGTTTCGTTGATCTTCTCTACAGTTTTTTTTTTAGATTCTATATTGTTTACTTCCGCTCTGATCTTTATTATTTCTCTTCTTCTGCTGGCTTTGGGGTGCCTTTGCTGTTCTGCTTCTATTTCCTTTAGGTGTGCTGTTAGATTTTGTATTTGGGATTTTTCTTGTTTCTTGAGATAGGCCTGAATTGTAATGTATTTTCCTCTCAGGACTGCCTTCGCTGCATCCCATAGCATTTGGATTGTTGTATTTTCATTTTCATTTGTTTCCATATGTTTTTAAATTTCTTCTCCAATTTCCTGGTTGACCCATTCATTCTTTAGCTGGATATTCTTTAGCCTCCATGCTTTTGGAGGTTTTCCAGACTTTTTCCTGTGGTTTATTTCAAGTTTCATAGCATTGTAGTCTGAAAGTGTGCATGGTATGATCTCAATTCTTTTATACTTATGAAGGGCTGTTTTGTGACCCAGTATGTGATCTATCTTGGAGAATGTTCCATGTGCACTCGAGAAGAAAGTATATTCTGTCGCTTTAGGACACAGAGTTCTAAATATATCTGTCAAGTCAATCTGATCCAATATATCATTCAGGGCCCTTTTTTCTTTATTTATTCTTTGTCTAGATGTTCTACCCATTGCTATAAGTGGAGTATTAAAGTCTGCAATTACCACACTCTTATCAATAAGGTTGCTTATGTTTGTGAGTAATTGTTTTATATATTTGGGGGTTCTCGAATTCTGTGCATAGACATTTATAGTTGTTAGCTCTTCCTGATGGATAGACCCTGTAGTTATTATATAATTTCCTTCTTCATCTCTTGTTACAGCCTTTAATTTAAAGTCTAATGTGTCTGATATAAGTATGGCTACTCCAGCTTTCTTTTGACTTCCAGTAGCATGATAGATAGTTCTCCATCCCCTCACTTTCAATCTGAAGGTGTCCTCAGGTCTAAAATGAGTCTCTTGTAGACAGCAAATAGATGGGTCTTGTTTTTTTTATCCATTCTGATACTCTGTGTTTTTTGGTTGGAGCATTTAGTCCATTTACATTCAGTGTTATTATTGAAAGATATGTGTTTAGAGTCATTGTGATGTCTGTAAGTTTCATGCTTGTAGTGGTGTCTCTGGTACTTTGTGGTCCTTGCAACATTTCATTCACAGAGTCCCCCTTAGGATCTCTTGTAGGGCTGGTTTAGTGGTGATGAATTCCTTCAGTTTTTGTTTGTTTGGTAAGACCTTTATCTCTCCTTCTATTCTGAATGACAGACTTGCTGGGTAAAGGATTCTTGGCTGCGTATTTTTTCTGTTCATCACGTTGAAGACTTCCTGCTATTCCTTTCTGGCCTGCCAAGTTTCAGTAGCTAGGTCTGCCACTAGTCTTATGGGTCTCCCTTTGTAGGTTAGAGCCTGTTTATCCCTAGATGCTTTCAGAATTTTCTCTTTATCCTTGTATTTTGCCAGTTTCACTATGATATGTCGTGCAGAAGATCGATTCAAGTTATGTCTGAAGGTAGTTCTCTGTGCCTCTTGGATTTCAATGCCTTTTTCCTTCCCCAGATCAGGGAAGTTCTCAGCTATGATTCATTCAAGTACACCTTCAGCCCCTTTCTCTCCCTCTTCCTCTTCTGGAATTCCTGTTATACGGATATTGTTCGCTTGATTGCATCACTTAGTTCTCTAATTGTCCCCTCATACTCCTGGATTTTTTTTTTTATCTCTTTTTCTCAGCTTCCTCTTTTTCCATAATTTTATCTTTTAATTCACCTATTCTCTCCTCTGTCTCTTCAATCTGTGCTGTGACTGCCTCCATTTTATTTTGCACCTCATTTATAGCATTTTTTAATTCATCATGACTATTTTTTAGTCCCTTGATCTCTGTAGCAATAGATTCTCTTTTGTCCTCTATGCTTTTTTCAAGCCCAGTGATTAATTTTATGACTATTCTAAATTCGTGTTCCATTATATTGCTTAAATTGGTTTTGATCAATTTGTTAGTTTTCACTACTTCCTGGAATTTCTTTTGAGGAGAATTCTTCTGTTTTGTCATTTTGGCTAGTTTTCTGTCCCTTATGCATTTTAAAAGCTTGTTGTGTGCTCTGCACCTGTGAGCACTGCTATATTAAAGGAAGATTATTCACTGTCCAGGGCCTGGCCCTTCAGGAGGTGTTTTTTGGGGGATTGTTACTTGCTCTCTGTTGTTGTGACTTTGGTTATTTTTATTACCCTACTTGTAGTAATATTTTGGACCTCCACAAATGTGCTTTGATTTGTGCCTTGGAGTAGCCAGCAGAAGTAGGGAGACTGAGGATTTTTGAAGAATAAATTGTCTTCAGGAATTTTGCTCTACTTTCAAGGGAGCAAAGTCTCCTCTGGGCCAAAAACATGCTCCCAAGGTCGTGCCAGTCCCGCTGCTACTCACCACCCTCCCGCCCCAGCTTGGGTTCCGCCTGTGCTGCAGGGCCACTGGGCCGGGTGGGTTGGGTCAAGCTGAGACTTCTTGAATGGAGATCATTTGCAAACTGTGGCTGTCTTCTACAAAATACTGTCTGTGGTTGTAATAGGGATGGGTTTTAGACTCCTGAATGCTTTTGCTCTCCGTATTCCTCAAAGTTAGGCAGAGGAAATGTGCTTTCTGAGATGAATGTGGCCTGGAACACAGTTCCCCTTTGCTTAACTTTTTCTTTCTCTCCAGTTTCTTTTTGCGTCCCTCCATTAAGAATTTTTCCTCAATTGCTAGAGCAGACCTTAAAAACTTTCCACTTACTGCTGAGAGTTTGCTCTATTATTATTTCAAATCCATTTCATGTTTCAGATTATACTCCTTCCAAGTCTGCACTTAGTATATTTTCACCTAGGTGAACTGAATGAAGTAAAATAAAGCATGAGAAAGTTAGTTGAAAGAAAAATCAGTATGTAAATACATATAGTAGTTTTAATGGCAATGATAATCACTTATATATGATGAGTTTTAATATATATTTGAAATCACTTACTCTTTGATTTTCAGTGGGCCTACCCTTCAGGTAGTATTTTTGGTATTTACATTCTGAAGTCTCAAATGTTTCAGTGTTAATGGAAAGAGTAAAAATAATGGTTATTATTATCATCATGATAGCTTAATGAATATCCGCAGGATGCACAATAGAGTCTTTTACAATTACAAAGGTGGTAATTTGAAACCAGAAATTTCAGTGTTGACAGTTCTGTCTCTTTAACAACACACAGAACTTGTACAACAGTTGTTTATTTGTCCTCTTTTGAACTGGAAGGTTTAGAGATGATGACATAAATATCCCTGCTCTTGTCTTACTTTGAAGACTTTAATAGAATATAAAAAACAGCTGATATATGGAAATGGGGAATCAAAGGGAAGCCAAGGAGGCCACAGAAGTGAAAGAAACCAGTTCTTTAACCACATATGGGTGACTTCCTGGTGATTCCCAGCAGGGTTTCCAGGGCAAATAGACCCCACCTGTCTCTCATGTCAGAAAAGTGGAGAGTTATCCTTGGATTTCTGTGTAACTCATAGAGATATGGAGGGTGATGGCAGGAAGAATGTAGAGTTTGGAGTCAAATGCCCTAATGCCCTCTTGGTAGGTCACTTCAGCCACTGTTAACATCCTCAGCATGTGTACCTACTTGACCTTCTTCTGTGTTTACCTTGCAAATGTAGGCCCATCCAAACACCAACATTACTTATTCCTGTGACTCTCATGGCAGCTGCAGGGAAGAAGCCCAGTACACCACACTGTTACAGAGGCTGCTATTTTCTCTCCTCTGCTTCTTGACTTCAGCAGGGCTCCCAGAATCACTTGAAAATTCCCCTTCCAGTGTTAGTGATTTCCTGCTCCCATTACCCACAGTGGGTTGCTAACTTAAATATTCACTACTCCTCTGAATTTCCCGTTAGTGCTGCTTCACTTTCGGTAGATGATCTTACCTCTTATTGCATAGATAGTATGGAGTTCTCAGACAGTGGCTCTTCTGCCTTCAGTGTAAGATGAGAAGTTCTATCGGAACCACCTTGTCTCCTTCCATTCTGCCCTGGAGCAAGAGGGAGGTTAAGCCCTCTGTGCTCTTTATATGGTCTCTTTTTTTTTTTCTCCCAGAATCATTCTCTTCATTCCTCTCTTCCACATTTCTACCCTCTTCTTGAGTAGACATCTCCTTCATAGCCTAAAACATATTCAAAGGAAGAATTCCTTTACAACTCTATATTCCATGTTAGTTGCTGTCTTATTTCTCTGTCTTTGGTCCTTGCTCAGTTTCTATAAAGCAGAGTTGCTTCCAAGGGTCACAGTCTCAAATGTCTGTTGGAGACCAGAGAGGCAGTAATGACAATGAGCACAGAGGGCTGAATGTAGGGTAATCGTGGGCTCACCTCTGTCTGAAAGTGAAACTGTTCTGCCCTTTGCTGTTATAGAGGAGTGGAGGTCCAGTTTGGCTAAAACATCTGATTTTTTTTTCCCAAGAAAAGCAGGAAATCTGGATTTCCATTTGCAATATTTTGATGTTTAAAACACTGTACAGTCCTAACAAAGTACATGTGTGGGCTGAATTTGGATCATGTACCCCAGTTTTTAACTCTTGGCCTGTCCTGTCTTGATATCTCATTTAACCAACCTACTGCAATACATTTCCTGCCTCTAATATGCCTCATAAATTGCTTTGTACTAGCACTTCTCAAAGGTGTATGTGCCCAAGAATCTTCTGGAGGTTTTGTTAAAATGTAAGAATGAATTCTGATTCAGTAGATCTGGGGTGAGGCCTGAGTTTTGCATTTCCAGCAAGCTCCCACATGATGTTGCTGGTCTGTAGACCAAACTGAATAGCAAGGCTTGAGAGGACCTGCTCATCTTTAGAGACTTGTCACAAGATAAACCATTTAAGCCTCCCCGTCCCCCCACCACCAGTAAAATGGACCCTTTCTTTTTCTGTGCACCTGCTGTATCCTGATGCAATATCTATAAAGATGCCTGTAATTCTTCATTTCATTTACATATTTATGTGCCTGCCTACTGGTCTGTAAGCTCCTTCATGGCAAGGACCATGTCTTGCCTTTTTGCCTCCAAGCACTACTGCAGTGGTAAGAAGACAGTTAATACTAAATAACTTTGTCCATCTGCTCTCATTTCACATTAGGTAGTCTCTAGGCATGTGTGTGTGCATGTATTTCTTCTCATAGGAGTTAGGGTGAAATGTGGAGGGTTCATTATGTTGAAGGATAGAGTCTCTTTTCACAAAAACTTCTGGCTTATAATGGGTTCCCAAAGAAGGATTCAGTGCCATATTTTGATAGATTTTTCTGTTCCATATTCAAATTGGTCTCATAATGTCATCTTTTCAATTTGTGTTGCCAATTTGGGAAAAACACTAAATTCCTTTAGTTTTTATCTTTTGAGTGCTTTTAACACTTCCATTTGCCAATACAAGGGACATCTGGAAGTTTTGTGTTATCTCTTATGGCTTGGTAAATATCATCCAGGGTTTTTCTGCTTTGGAGGCAGCCTGCCAGATATTTGAAGAGATCTAATCGTTGTTTAGGGGAAGAAAAGCCGAGAGTGGAGGATAGCAGTGTAGGTAAAGGATGTGAATTTGACTGTATTCACAGGCATTTTTCTTTCACTGACAACAGGCTTCTAAGCGTCGCGTTTCTCGCTCAAGTGGTTTAATACAGTGCGGTGAAGGTCAAACAATGGGGTTCTTCAACCTTGCCTCACTCTGACTTATCACACCTGTCAATCAATCAGTCAATCATCAAGTATTTATAAATAGCCTAGCATGTGTCCAATACTGTGACAAATACCAAAAATGGTACGATATGTCTTTACATGACTTCTGCCCATGAAGCATAGATACAATATCTTAAAGAAATCAGCACCTATCTAAGGAAGGGGGATTAATATTTGTTGAGGATTTACCATTTGCTATTCAAGGGGTTAGACTTTATATTATTTAATGTAGATTTTATATTATTTCATTCCTACTCAAAAACATTGGCACATAGGTGTCTCTAGCCTTATTCTGTAGCTGAAGAAATTGAAACTCAAAGAAGTTAAACAACTTGTCCAAGATGCCAGAATTTCAACAGTTCTGTTTCCAGAATCCAGAGACTTTTAATCACAATCCCCGGCCAAGATCCTAATAAAATTTGACAGGGGAAATTCAGTAAAGTCTTCCCTGCCTTTCAGCTCCTTTCCATGTCTGGTGTCTAGAGGAATCTGGGTTTCAAGGGAACTAGGTTTCTGCTGTTTAGAGAATCTTAAATAACTCACTCTGGTGGAGCTAGAAATACAAAAAAATTGTTAAACGTAAAATGGAGCTGAGAGATTTTGATTTTTGAAGATTGTATAGTATTCTAGCCTAGTGCTTCATTTGTGTCTGTGTGAGAATTACCTAAAGGGCTTTATTAGAATACAGTTTCCTTGGCACCACCCCCAAAGGTTATGAATTAATAGGTCTGAGCTGGGGACCTCAGATGTGCATTTGTAACAAGCCCCTGAATGATTCTGTTCTTGCCATCTGTGGACCTCAATTTGAATAGCACCTTTAAAAAATTTTTTTTTAAATGTTTATTTATTTTTGAGAGAGAGAGAGAGAGAGAAAATGCAAAGAGGGGAGGGGCAGAGACAGAGGATCTGAAGCAGTCTCTGCACTCTTAGTGCAGAGCTGGATGTGCGGCTTGAACCCACCAACAGCGAGATCATGACCTGAGCCAAAGTCTGATGCTCAACTGACTGAGTCACCTATGTACCCCTGAATAGCGCTGGTTTTTACAATGAACGTTCACCTATGTATTTAATCAGTTCACAAATATTTCTGTCTTGAATTTTTACTACGTGCCAGATATTGTGCCAGCAAGTGGGCTAAAGTGCCTGCTCTGGACAATCACTCATTGTTGGTGATGTCTAATTACCCAGGAATCTAATAATGATATAGTTGATACTTTCAGAGATCATACATCGGCATTTATATCTATGCTTGAATTTTTTTCACCTTTGTGTAAGCTTCTAGATGTGAAATTACTTTATCATTGGATAAAGCACTTTTAAGAATTTTGATATAAAGTTACCAAATTATTTTTCAGAATAGTTTTGCTGATTTATTACCCAACAGCAATGGATGAGAATGCCCGTTTTAATAAATCTGCTTTACTGAAGGTATTATGACTTCTGTTTAGGTGTTTGTCTCTTCCTTACTGAGATGTAAGAGTTCTTATCTATCAAGGATATGGCTTTTTAAAAAAGTCTAATTTTTGAAAACTATATCTAACTTGGTGCTAAATGACCTTGAAAAAAACATTGCTTTGTGACTTCCTGGATCACAAAATAAAGAGTCTTGGCAGGAATAATTTGCCTTCTTTGATAAATAAGACACTAAGTGATTTCTAAAACATGAATTCCTTGAGAGTGGATTAACAAATAGCAGCTGGTCTTCAATGGTGATTCTGCTATTTAGGTAGCTTCTTATGTATCTGCAGTGCTTTTGAATGGAAGATGTAAGACACCTTTTACACGGGGCAGAATGGAATATCAATAGGACCTCACTGACAAATCTAAACACAAGAAGGGTTCTTTTCTGCTTATATTCAGTAATGCAAGCAAACTGAAAGAGACAGCAAGCAATGACACTAATATATCATTGAGCTGTTTTGTATTCATAACTTTTCAGTGATAGCACCTTTCTTTAATGCAGTATTGATTCAGCCAAGAAATGTTACTCTATTACTTTCTTGAACCGTTGAATTAGGTTAAAGGACACTGTTATGGTTTTCAACTGGAGGTGGAGAATTTTTATAAACTAGTATCCCTTAAAATTTTCCAAAGGTCACTGGCAAGAAAGTTAACTATTAGGTTTATGACAAATTGGGGAGATGGGTTAGTTATAAGGTACACAGTATTTTAGGCAGCAACATAATGGTGAGGGGGAGAAATGCTTGGGAAGCAGAGAGCCTGCTGGAAACTCCGAAATTAAAGAAAAAAAGCATACGTCAATTCTGTTCATTCAGAACTTTGACTCATTTTCTAATAGTCATGACAAACATCGGATGAAGGTAGACCACAGAACTCAACACTCAATACTTCTGTACAGTGCTAGAGGGAGGGAATTATGACTTCTCCTTTTACCACTAACCTTACTTTTTTCTGAAAGTGTCAGGGATGAAAGAGAAGTCTACACTAATATGATAGTGGATGCTCGGATGAAAATTGTGCTGATTTGGATAAATGCAAATACATAAAATGATAGCAAATATTTATACAGAGATTTTAGGAAAATAGTCTCTCCTGTAATAAGATTTGACCACTAGTGTGTGTGTGTGTGTGTGTGTGTGTGTGTATAGTCAATGTAGTTTTATAAATGTAATTTCTTGATGGCTAAGCTATACTTTTGGATACTTAACTTCCCTTTGCTGACCACCAAAATTATGGAACTGTTTGTAGACCAAACCCTATGCTTTCTAGGGGAGGCCTCCTCCTGAACCCAAAGATTGTTTGCATTTATTTACTCTTTAAAAACTAAGAATTACTTCTGGGGTACTTGGGTGGCTCAGTCGGTTGTGTCCGACTTTGGCTCAGGTCGTAATCTCACCTCGAACCCAGTATTCTCTGTGGGCTGAAAACTATATTCTCTTTCCTCTCACTTTCTCTAGTATTTACTTTGTCTCCTATATTGACAGGACAATAGAGTATAAATATATTTCTGGAGTAATTTTCTGCAAATGGGGATGGGATGGTCATGAATAGGAAGGCTTCTATGTGTCTATGTTTTCAGACCCTTCAGAAAGATGTTTCTTCTCAAGCTTATTAATTTTGAGAGAAAGAGAAAGGGAGAGAGAGAGAGAGAGCAGGGGAGGGGCAGAGAGAGAGGGAGAGAGAATACCAAGCAGGCTCTATTCTGGCAGTGTGGCTCCCACTGGGAGGCTTGATCCCACAAACTGTGAGATCATGACCTGAGCCAAAACCAAGAGTCAGATGCTTAACCAACTGAGCCACCCAGGTACCCAGGAAGATGTTTTTCTTTTTTGCCAAAACATGTCTTGTTGATGTTTTCATTTACAGTATAATTCCTCTGTGTTAAATCTTGAAATCACATAACCCAGTGTGAAAGTATTCATCAAAATGTTATTACACATTTTTACTTTAGTGAAAATCCATTTTCAGGGCTCTGGAAGTTTGAGAAGAGACTTCAAGACACCATGATGTGGGGTGAGGAGGAAGGGGCTGAGGTGAGGGTGTTAATGGTGGAGAGTATTGGGAAGGAAGAGAAATTTCACATACTTTAATTCCTGGAGGGAATGGCACAGATTACTAGAAATATCCAAGGCGATTGGTTAACAGTCTTGACATTCACTCCTTGCTCCACTGTAGATGAGGCTTGAGACATGTCACTGAATCTCTAAGTCTGCTCATTGACAAATTGAGTAATTTGTACATGACTAGCCCTCCTTCATGCCTCAGGTGCCCTTTTCTATTTACATGCAATTTCCAAATGGAGCATTCTAGAACTGGTTCAACTATGGCATTTTTCCTCATTAAAACCTTAGTAGGTTTCTTTTACCTAGAGATCATAGTACAGACATTTTATTTTATTTTATTTTATTTTTGAGAAAGAGACAGACAGACAGACAGACAGACAGAATGGGGGAGGGGCAGAGAAAGATGGAGACACAGAATCTGAAGCAGGCTCCAGGCTCTGAGCTGTCAGCACAGAACCCGACATGGGGCTCGAACTCATAAGCCATGAGCTCATTACCTGAGCCGAAGTCGGATGCTTAACTGACTGAGCCACCCAGGCACCCGAGTCCAGACATTTTAAAGAAACATTTAGAGACCTCTCACTCGCAGCTGAGGCTTTTGCCAACTCTGCCTGTTTGCCTTTCCAAGCAAATTTCCCACTACTTACACGGACACTTGAATTCCCAGCCCTAGTTAAATGGATGCACTCTATGTCTCATCAATAAGCTTTTTTCTAACTTTCACATCGTTCTCCCTATAGTACCATGACTCACAATGCCTCCTTCCTATCTACCACATGTTTACCTAGCCTTCAGGGTCCCATCACTTCCCCCTCTTATCTGAATACTCCGACTCAAGACGGCCTTCTTCCACTTCAACTCTGACTGTATTCCAACATCACAATTTGACACCCTGCCTTATTGCCATATGTGGAAAGTTGTTTTGTGGTGGATAGGTCTCAAAACATCGTCTAGGCTCTGGGTTCCTCAGGACAAGGGAGGCATTTTATATTTCAGTATAATTCCTTCTTATCTAGTAATTGGTATATGATAACACTGTGGGGCCCTAATATTATGAGGATGCTATTTTTGAAAATATGAAACCAACATATATTTTACACTTTCCAAATTGTGGTAGAAAGGAAGTTTCCATACGAATAAGGAATATCTGTATGGCTGCTGAGGAAGAGGCTAAAGTGGAGAGAGTAGACCCAGAGTGAACCAGACTCCGGTGAGGATGCTAATAGGGGGAAAGAGTGAGGTCATCTCCTTCCTTTTGAGATTCCATATTCTTGGAACAATGTGATCCACCAAGGCTAATTCTCTCTGGGATCTGAGGGTAAGAAAAGAATGTCAACATGCTAATAATTTCTCTTACGTTGCCGCTTTACCTTCATCCAATAACTATTGATGTGTAGTAGTATCATTATCATTCTTTGGCAAAGATTTCCTAACCTCTATAGTGCTTCTCTTTTTAGTTCGCAAGTTATTTAGAAGTGCATTTAGAATGTCCCAAGTTTTCATTTTAACCATCTTTTCATTTTTAATTTCTGATTTAATCATGATGAGTTATATGTTTTAAGTGATAGCATTTTTCTGAAAATATTTTAAGAATTCCTTTGGGACCTAGGAAATGGATAATCCTGTAATGGCTCCGTGTGTACTTGAAAAGCGTATATTTTCTTGGTGTATATGTGTATAGAAAAAAATAAACAAACACGTACATACTCTTAGCTCCAAGCCTGAACTTGGTGATTCTGTTGTTCAATTTTCTATATGCGTGTCATTTTTTAAAAAGTTTGAACTATCAGTGTTTGATTGGCCTGTGCTAAAATCTCCCAAATGATTTGGACATGTTATCCTTGCAATTATGCCATTTAAAAAAAAAAAGTATATTTCAAACTGTGATGTTAGGTGTATTAGGTATATTAGATATTAAGTACTTTCTTGCTGGATTATTTTTGTTGTTATTATGTAATATTCTTCTATATCCCTATCAATGATTTTTCCATAAATTCTATTTTGTCTTCTAGTACTGTTGTCATGACAGCTTCCTTATGGTTATTTGCAAGATATATTTTTCCATTCTTTATTTCCAAATTGTATGTGTTTTTTCAGCATACTTCTTAAAAGCAGCATAGAGCTGGGTTAAAAATAATTCAACCTAATAATATTTGCACTTTCACAGATGTATTATTAGCTTTACATATGTATATGTATATTATATATATAATTTATTTCTATATTTTAAAGTTTATTTAAGAGAGTGAGTGGGGGAGGGGCAGAGAGAGAGAGAAAGAGAGAGAGAGAGAGAGAGAGAGAGAGAGAGAGAATCCCAAACAAGCTCAATACTGTCAGGACGAAGCCTGATGGGAGGCTTCAACTCACAAACTGTGAGATCATGACCTGAGTCAAAATCAAGAGTGGGATGCTTAACCAACTGAGCCACCCAGGCACCCTAATATATTTATTTTAGTAATTGGTCTTTTGGAACTTTTTTGCTTTCTACTTAAGTTCTTTTTCTTTTTAAAACTTTATTTATTTTAATTCTAGTATAGTTAAAATTCACTGTTATCTTAGTTTCTGGTGTACAGTATAGCGATTCAACAATTCTATATATTACTCAGTGATCATCATGATAAGTATATTCTTAATCCCCTTCACCCATTTCACCCATTACCCCCACCTACTGCCCCTTGGTAACCATCAGCTTGTTTTCTATAATTAAGAGTCTGTTTCTTGGTTTGTCTCTTTTTTCCTTTGTTTGTTTTATTAAATTCCACATATGTGTGAAATAATATGGCATTTGTCTTTCAATGACTGACTTATTTAATCAGCGTTATGTTCTCCAGACCCACCCATGTCATTGCAAATAACAAGATTTCATTCTTTTTTATGGCTGAATAATATTCCATTATGTAATTATACCATACCGTCTTTATCCATTCATCCATCTATGGACACTAGGGCTGCTTTCATAATTTGGCTGTTATAAATAATAACTGCAGTAAACAAGGGGTGCATATGTCTTTTCAAATTAGTGTTTTCATATTCTTTGGGTGGATATCCAGTGGTGGAATTCCTGAGTCGTACAGTAATTCTGTTTTTAATTTTTTGAGGAATCTCCATACTGTTTTTCACAGTAGCTGCACCAGTTTGCATTGCCACCGACAGTGCACAAGTGTTCCTTTTTCTCCACATCCTCACCAACACTTGTTGTTTCTTGTGTTTTTTATTATAGCCACATACGTGTGTGAGGTGATATAAGTTCTGATATGAATTTCTTTGATGATGAGTGATACTGAGCATTTTTTCATGTATTTGTTGGCTATCTGAATATCTTCCTTGGAGAAATGTCTGTTCATATATTCTGCCCATTTTTTTTCCCAAAAACTTTTAATATTTATTTATTTTTGAAAGAGAGAGAGAGAGACAGAGCACAATCAGGAGAGGGGCAAAGAGAGAGGGAGATGCAGAAACCGAAGCAGGCTCCAGGCTCTGAAGTGTCCCCACAGAGCCCAATGCAGGGCTCAAACCCACAAACTGTGAGATCATGACCTGAGCCAAGGTCAGATTCTCAACGAACTGAGCCACCCAGGTGCCCCAGTTCTGCCCATTTTTTAATTGTATTATTTGGTTTTTGGGTGTTGAATTGTATAGGTTCTTTACATGTTTTGTATACTAACCCTTTATCAGATATGTCATTGCAAATATTTTCTCCCATTCAGTAGGTTTTGTTTTAGTTTTGTTGATTGTTTTCTTTACGTGCAAAAGCTTTTTACTTTGATGGAGTCCCAATAGTTTATTTTTGTTTTTGTTTCCCTTGCCTCAGGAGACGTATCTAGAAAAGTGTTGCTACACCCAATGTTAGTGAAATTACTGCCTGTGCTCTCTTCTAGGATTTTTATGGTTTCGAGTCTCACATTTAAGTCTTTAACCTATTTTGAGTTTATTTTTGTGTATGTTGTAAGAAAGTAGTCCAGTTTCATTCTTTCACATGTATCTGTTCAGCTTTCCCAGAACCATTTGTTGAAGAGACATTTTCCCCACTGCATACTCTTGCTTCTTTTGTTGTAGATTAATTGACCATATAATCATGGGTTTATTTTTGGGTTCTCTATTCTGTTCCATTGATCAATGTGTTTATTTTCATACCAGTACCATACTATTTTGATTACTACAGCTTTGTAGTATATCTTGAAACTGGAATGTGATACCTCCAGTTTTTGTTTTTCTTTTTCAAGATTGCTTTGGCTATTTGGGATCTTTTGTGTTTTCATACAAATTTTAGGATTATTCTTTGTGAAAAATGCTGGATTTTTTAATAGGGATTGCATTAAATCTGAAGATTGCTTTGAGTAGTATGGACATTTCAACAGGATTTGTTCTTCCACTCCATGAGTATGGAATATCTGTCCATTTGTTTGCGTCATCTTCAATTTCTTTTATCAGTGTTTTATGGTTTTCAGAGTACAGGTCGTTCATCTTCTTGGTTAAGTTCATTCCTAGGTATTTTATTATTTTTGTGTAATTGTAAGTGAGATTGTTTCCTTAATTTCTCTTTCTGCTATGTTATTATTAGTGTATAGAGATTCAGTGGATTTCTGTATATTGATTTTGTATCCTGTGATGCTTACTGAGTTCATTTATTAGTTCTAATAGTTTTCCTATATATAGTATCATGTCATCTGCAAATAGTGACAGTTTTACTTCTTCCTTACTAATTTGGATGCCTTTTATTTCTTTTTGTTGTCTGATTGCTGTGGCTAGGACTTCCAGTACTATGTTGAATAAAAGTGGTGAGAGTGGATATTCTTATCTTGTTCCTGATCTTAAAGGAAGATCTCAGTTTCTTGCCATTGAATATGATGTTAGTTGTGGATTTTTCATATGTGTTCTTTATTATGTTGAAGTATGTTCCCTTTAAACCTACTTTGCAGAGGATTTTAAGCATGAATAATGTTGTACTTTGTCAAATGCTTTTTTTTGCACTTATCGCAATGATTATCTGGTTTTTATCCTTTCTCTTGTTGATGTATCACATTGATTGCTCTATGAATATTTAAACACCCTTGCATCCTAAGAATAAATCCCATTTTGTTGTATTGAATGATTTTTTTTTAACATTTATTTATTTTTGAGGCAGAGAGAGACAGAGCATGAACGGGGGAGGGTCAGAGAGAGGGAGACACAGAATCCGAAACAGGCTTCAGGCTCTGAGCTGTCAGCACAGAACCCGACGCGGGGCTCGAACTCACGGACCGTGAGATCATGACCTGAGGTGGAGTCGGTCGCTTAACCGACTGAGCCACCCAGGCGCCCCTTGAATGATTTTTTAAATGTATTATTGGATTTGGTTTGCTGATATTTTCTTGAGGATTTTTGCATCTGTGTTTATCACTGATATTGGTCTGTGGTTCTCTCTCTTTGTAGTGTCTTTATGTGATTTTGGTATCAGGGTAATGCTGTCCTCATAGAATGAATTTGGAAGCTTTCCTTCCTCTTCTATTTTTTTTTTAAGAATAGTTTCAGAAGAATAGATATTGACTCTTCTAAAAAACTCTTCATTTCAATGTTTGGTAGAATTCACCTGTGAAGCTGTCTGGTCTTGGACTTTTGTTGGGAGTTTTGATTACTAATTAAATTTTGTTGTTGATAATCAGTCTGTTCAAGTTTTCTGTTTCATCCTGTTTTGGGTTTTTTAGGTTATATGTTTCTAGGAATTTATCCTTTTCTTCTAGGTTGTCCAGTTTATTGGTATATAAACTTTCATAATAATCTCTTATAATCCTTTGTATTTCTATAATGTTGGTTGTTATTTCTCCTCTTTCATTTCTGATTTTGTTTATTTGAATCCACCCCCCCCTTTTTTAGTCTAGCTAAAGTTTTATCAATTTTGTTGATCTTTTCCAAGAACCAGTTCTTGGTTTCATTGATCTGTTCTATTGCTTTTTTAGTTCCTATTTCATTTATTTTTTCTCTAATCTTTATTATTCTCTTCCTTCTATTGATTTTGGGTTATTTGTTCCTCTTTTTCTAGCTCCTTTACATGTAAGGTTAGGTTGTTTATTTGAGATTTTTCTTGATTCTTGGTATAGACCTGTATTGCTATAAATTTTCCCCTTAGAACAGCTTTGGTTGGGATGCCTGAATGGCTCAGTCAGTTAAGTATTTAACTCTCGATTTCAGCTCAGGTCATGATCTCACAGTTCGTGAGATGGAGCCCTGCATCAGGCTCTGTGCTGACAGTGTCGAGCCTGCTTGGGATTCTCTATCTCTCTCTCTCTCTATGCCCTTCCCCCACCTGCGTGCTTGCTCTCTCTTTCTCTCTTGCTCTCAAAATAAATAAATAAACTTAAAAAAAAAGAATAGCTTTTGCTGCATCACAAAGATTTTGGACCATTTTGTTTACATTTTCATGTGTCTTCAAGTTTTTTTTTTTAATTTCCTCTTTGATTCCTTGGTTGACCCATTCATTGCTTAATAGTATGTTATTTTTTTTAAGTCAACATGTTTTTTGTTTTTTTTAATTTAAATTCAAGTTAGTTCACATACAGTGTAGTATAGGTTTCAGGAATAGAACCCAGTGATCATCACTTCCATATAACACCCAGTGCTCATCCAAGCAAGTGCTCTCCTTAATGTCCATCACCCATTTAGTCCATCCCCCCGCTCAACTCCCCTCTAGCAACCCTCAGTTTGTTCTCTGTATTTAAGAGTCTATTATGATTTGCCTCCCTCTCCATTTTTTATCTTACTTTTCCTTTCCTTCCCCTCTGTTCATTTGTTTTGTTCCTTAAATTCTATATATGAGTGAAATCATAGGATATTTGTCTTTGTCTGACTTACTTCACTTAGCATAATACACTCTAGTTACATACACATTGTTGCAAGTGGCAAGGTTTTATTCTTTTTGATCGCTGAGTAATATTCCATTATATATGTTCCATTATAACTTCCAATATAATATTCCATCATACACACACACACACACACACACACACACACACACGCACACGCCACATCTTCCTTATCCTATTAATCAGTTGATGGATGTTTAGGCTCTTTCCAAAATTTGGCTATTGTTGACAGTGCTGCTATAAACATTGGGGTGCATGTGCCCCTTCAAAGCAGCATTTCTCTATCCTTTGGATAAAAGGTAAGTAGTTAGTAGCATGTTATTTAACCTCCATGTATTTATGTTTTTTCCATATTTTTTCTTGTGGTTGATTTATAGTTTCATAGTTGGAAAAGATGTATGTTATGACTTCAGTCTTTTTGAATTTGTTGAGACTTGTTTTGTTGTGTAATGTGTGATCTATTCTAAAGAATGCTCCATGTATACTTCAAAAGAATGTGTATTCTATTGTTTCAGGATGGAATGTTCCAAATATATCTGTTAGATCCTTCTGGTCTAATGTGTCATTCAAAGCCACTATTTCCTTGTTGATTCCTTGGATGATTTATCCATTTATGTAAGTGGGGTGTTAAAGCCCCTACTATTATTGTATTACTATTGGTTACTTTCTTTATATTTCTTATTAGTTGTTTTATGTATTTGGGTGCTTCCATGTTGAATGCATACATATTTTTAATTGTTATATCTTCTTACTGGATTGTTCCCTTTATGATTACATAATGTCCTTCTTTGTCTCTTGTTATTTAGTTAGTGTTTTATTTAAATTCTATTTTGTCCAGTGTAAGTATTGCCTTTCCAGCTTTCTTTTCGCTCCTATTTGCATGATAAATTCTTTCCCATATCTTCACTTTCAATCTGCATGTGTCTTTAGATTTGAGATGGGACTCTTGTGGGCATGCAGATGAGTTGCTTTTTAATCCACTCTGTCACCCTATACCTTTCGATTGGAATATTTACTCCATTTACATTCAAAGTAATTATTGATAGGTATGTACTTATTGCCATTTAGTTACTTATTTTATGGTTGTTTTTGTAGTTCTTCTCTGTTCTTTTCTTCTCATGCTCTCTTCTCTCACAGTTTGTTGGCTTTCTTTAGTGATATACTTGGATTCTTTTCTCTTTATTTTTTGCATATCTATACTCATTTTTGATTTGTGGTTACCATTAGGTTTATATATAACATCTTGTTGCCTTGACCAGCCTCCTGGGCTCTGAATCTAGTAACATCTAATAGTATGGGCTACTTAAATTACTACCAGTGGTCATATCAGAACTTTCACAGATTAGTCACCAAGGCTTTTAGCTTGTTTTTGAACTCAAAGATGGCTTTAAAATTTTCTTTCTAAGATATATTATCTTTTAATGCTATGTACTTGGAGAAAAATATTTGCATCAACATGTGAATGTTCTGTGTCATTTGAGCAGAATCCACTGCTATCTAATTTGAACATGTTTGGTTGATAGTCTTAACTTTGGTTGGAGAACAGTAAAAAGACAAAGTAGCAAATCTAAGACACATTAAAAAAGGAGGCCAAATTCATTTCTTAATATCTTCCTCGAAGAACTTGGATGTGATTTGGGGGTCATCCTATTGAAAGGTAAATGTGAATGGCCTGATTTATTAGTGCTTAAGTGGATCATCTTAATGACAGGGACAGTTTTTCTTTCTTGCTTTTTCATCTGGACTTTGTTTCTCCCTACTGCTGCTTTTAGTATTTAAGGATAGATTTGACCATTTTGAATAATCAGTGCTACCATATTAATGGGATTTTCTACTTTGGTTACAATGAAAGCAATCAAGGGTAAGCCTTGAAGATCTACATAATTAATCACTTCTTTATTGTTATCTCTTTTTAAAAGTGTTTTGTAAAATAATCATCTACATTAATGGAACATCTTTCAAAAGGGAGGAAATTAAAGAATATCAATTTATATTCTAATACCAAATATCATGAAACATTTCACTATCTTATTCAAGGAACCATCTGAAACTATTGAAACTCATCTTTCAATTCACACTTTTGGGGATATCGTTATCTATAGCTACGCAGAATAACAGAAATGTATTCATTTTAACAGCAACGGACTTGCATTTCAGCATCAGCAAATTTGATAGCAATCGAGTGAAGGATTGTAATAAGAACACAGTTTCACCTTGCTTTATGAATTACATGTGCTCTGTATAATGAGGTGTAAAATGAATATTTGTATGTTTAATCATGACGTTAATTTTTATTACAACTTCAGAGCTGTGTGCCTAAAAAATTGGTTCCAATGCTAATAAAACTCCACACATAAGAATCTGAATAATCAGGTCAAGGGGCAAGATACATCTGTCAAAGTATTGCCTAAGAGCATTTATTTCTCCTTTCAACACCTATAAGAAGCTAGTCAGATGAATAATTAGGCCATACAATCTTTGCACATTTGCTTATTTAAGAAGACACCTCAGTTAATGTCCTTTTCTGTTGGGAGCACTTAGTGGCTAATGGGACTTAGAAGTTTAAGCTTTACCCTGGTAACATTTTTTATTTCAGGCAAATATCTTTGAAAGACTTTTAAACAGGTAAAGCAAAGCAAAAGAGAAGCTCCTAATTCTTAAATGGAAATAATCCTGTTATCATTAAGAGTTTATAACCTCAAAAACTGAAAATCATGTCTAACAAAGACAACTTCTCCTCATAGTTAATTTCAAAAGCTCAGAGAACTCTTGGGGGTGGTGACTGAGGCAGGAAAGACATGTTTGCTGATGGACTCATCTAAAAATAATTCTGTGCTTCCTCTAGGGTATGTGTTTAACTTCTGGTCAGAGACCTTGCAGAGGAGAGAAAGAGAGCAAAGAGATTCTCCTTCTCTAATGTTTTTTAAAAAGTTAGGTACTAGATTAAGCTGAAATATGTACAGGATCAGGCAAACATTGCCTTTTTCAAGTCACCTTAACTTTCTGTATTTTGTGGCTCTGGTTTATGAGAAGGAATTAGTATAAGGAGGGTCCTGGATAGAGGTTTGAGTTAACTGTCTCAAATCATGAATTGAGGCTATATCTCCATTCATTATCTTATGTTTCATTAATTGCTGTAATAGAGAAGGGGCTGTGATTGGTCTTGGTATGATACTAATTGTGCAAGACAAAGTCACTGGTTTCAGGGAAAACAATCTCTTAAACTGGAGTGAGTATGAGGAGGCTGGGAGATGAGTTAGGGGAAGAAGGACCTACTGTGATCTTATAACACAGGAAAAACATTGTTTTCCCTGGCCCCTATATTTAAGATCAATTATATATGTATATTTGGGATTGGATTTCTTCAGTGTGGGGCCCACCTGTAAGATATTATGGGGATAAGAATTGGAACACAAACATTGCTTATGAAATCATCACTGGTAATAAAGATGTCATTTTGTGCATTGGTCAGTTCACGCTGGTAACTTCCATTTTTTGTGTCCATCTCCATTGACTTGACTATTTCTCTAGTTCTCTGCTCTTCTTCCTTGTGTTTAGCAATCTAGATCTCTGTTTCTCACATTTTTCTGGTACTCAGTTTGATCTTGGACTCAGGTAATTATTTACTCAGTCTTTTCTGGGTTGTATTTGGCACAATCGTGCCTTTGTTTTTTTTTTTTTTGGCCCTACCTTTCCTGTCCATATTTGGCTTTTGAATCAGTACTGGAAATAGTGACACGATTATGGAAGAAGAAAAATGATATGACATCTTAATGATGTTCTAAGTAATGACTCCATCAGTTACTGTCCTGTAAGTTATCCCATCTGGTTGGAGCCCTTATTTTTTATGGTAAAAATTTTGATGCCCAGCATGAGCAATATCATCTAAGTGGTCCCTTTTTCAGAATTGTCTAATCAAGGCATATACCATTTTTGTTGCTATATGTTACAAATGGAGTTCTTCATTCTGGAGATACTTGAGCAGAAACTGGACTTTCATCAGCGATGCTATAGAGAAGACTTTAACATAAAATAATATTTGGGTTAGATCACCTGGCATCGAGTTGTCTCCAGATCATGTTCCTTTTATCTTCAGCTTAGACTGCCACCTTTAAAACTACAGAGATCTCTAACTAATTCAGGTTATGCTTGGTTGATAAGAGTACAACGGTAGTGTTCTTTGCTGCGATTCCACACTTCCTACCCTAGAAGTTTTCTCTCTTGAGCCACTTAAATCTCTCACTGAGACTGCTATTCTAGTCTCAAGCTGTGTCCTTGCTTGCACTGCTTGCATCCAGGCCCTACATAGAAGGTAGAATGATCATTGAAATAGGTAACTCATCCCTATTCTCCATGTGAAAACTTTAGTGCCTTCCTCTAACACTTGGATTAAAATAGAAACTCTTTTTTTAAATTTTTTAAATTAAATTAAACTTTTTTTTTTAAAAATTTACATCCAAGTTAGTTAGCATATAGGGCAACAATGATTTCAGGAGTAGATTCCTTAGTGCCCCTTATCCATTTAGCCCATCCTGCCCTCCGACAACCCCTCCAGTAACCCTCTTTTGTTCTCCATATTTAAGTATCTCTTATGTTTTCTCCCCCTCCCTGTTTTTGCTTCTCTTCCCTTATGTTCATCTGTTTTGTATCTTAAAGTTGTCATGAGTGAAGTCATATGATATTTGTCTTTCTCTGACAAATCTTGCTTAGCATAATACCCTCTAGTTCTAACCACATAGTTGTAAATGGCAAGATTTCATTCTTTTTTATTGCCAAGTAATACTCCATTGTATGTATATGTGTGTGTGTGTGTGTGTGTGTGTGTGTATATATATATATATACCACATCTTTATCCATTCATCCATCGATGGACATTTGGGCCCTTTCCATACTTTGGCTGTTGTTGATAGTGCAGTTGTAAACATTGCGGTGCATGTGCCCCTTCAAAACAGTCTACCTGTATCCCTTCAATTGTTGGGTTGAAGGGTAGTTCTATTTTTAATTTCTTGAGGAACGTCCATACTGCTTTCCAGAGTGGCTGCACCAGTTTGTATTCCCACCAGCAGTGCAAAAGAGATCCTCTTTCTCCGCATCCTCACCAACATCTGTTATTGCCTGAGTTGTTAATGTTAGCCATTCTGACAGGTGTCAGGTGGTATCTCATTGTGGTTTTGATTTGTATTTCCCTGATGATGAGTGATGTTGAGTATTTTTTCATGTGTCTTTTGGCCATCTGGATGTCTTCCTTGGAGAAGTGTCTATTTATGTCTTTTGCCCATTTCTTCACTGGATTATTTGTTTTTTGGGTGTTGAGTTGGATAAGTTATTTATAGATTTTGGATACTAACCCTTTATCTGATACGTCATTTGCAAATATTTTCTCCCATTCTGTCAGTCACCTTTTAGTTTTGCTGATTGTTTCCTTTGCTGTGCAGAAGCTTTTTATTTTGATGAGGTGCCAATAGTCCCTTTTTGCTTTCATTTCCCTTGCCTCCAGAGACGTTTTGAGTAAGAAGTTGCTGGGGCCAAAGTCAAAGAGGTTTTTGCCTGCTCTCTCCTCAAGGATTTTGATGGCTTCCTGTCTTACATTTAGGTCTTTCATCCTTTTTGAGTGTATTTTTGTGTCTGGTGTAAGAAAGTGGTCCGGGTTCATTTTTCTGCATGTCGCTGTCCAGCTTTCCCAGCGCCATTTGCTGAAGAGACTGTCTTTATTCCGTTGGATATTCTTTCCTCCTTTGTCAAAGGTTAGTTGGCCATATGTTTGTCGGTCCATTTCTGGGTTCTGCATTCTGTTCCATTGATCTGAGTGTCTGTTCTTATGCCAGTACCATACTGTCTTAATGATTACAGCTTGAAATCCAGGATTGCGATGCCTCCTGCTTTGGTTTTCTTTTTCAAGATTACTTTGGCTTTTTGGGGTCTTTTCTGGTTTCATACAAATTTTAGGATTGTTTGTCCTAGCTCTGTGAAGAATGCTGGTGTTATTTTGATAGGGATTGCATTGAATATGTAGATCGCTTTGGGTAGTATTGACATTTTAACAATATTTGTTCTTCCTATCCAGGAGCATGGAATATTTTTCCATTTTTTGCTGTCTTCTTTAATTTCTTTCATAAGCTTTCTGCAGTTTTCAGTGTATAGATTTGTCACCTTTTTGGTTAGATTTATTCCTAGGTATTTTATGGGTTTTGGTGCAATTGTAAATGGGATTGATTCCTTGATTTCTCTTTCTGTTGCTTCATTGTTAATGTATAAGAATGCAACTGATTTCTGTGCATTGATTTTATATCCTGTGACTTTGCTGAAATCATGGATAAGTTCTACTGGCTTTTTGGTGTAATCTTTTGGGTTTTCCATATAGAGTATCATGTCATCTGTGAAGAGTGAAAGTTTGACCCCCTCCTGGCCAATTTGGATGCCTTTTATTTCTTTGTGTTGTCTGATTGCTGAGGCTAAGACTCCCAGTACTATGTTGAATAACAGTGAAGAGTGGACATCCCTGTCTTGTTCCTGACCTTAGGGGGAAGCTCTCAGATTTTCCCCATTGAGGATGCTATTAGCATTGGGTCTTTCATATATGGCTTTTATGATCTCAAGGTATGATCCTTCTATCCCTACTTTCTTGAGGGTTTTTGTCAAGAAAGGATGCTGTATTTTGTCAAATGCTTCCTCTGCATCTATTGAGAGAATCATGTGGTTCTTGTTCTTTCTTTTATTGATGTGATGAATCACATTGATTGTTTTGTGGATATTGAACCAGCCCTGCATTCCAGGTATAAATCCTATTTGGTCATGGTGAATAATTTTTTAATATATTGTTGGATCCAGTTGACTAATATCTTGTTGAGGATTTTGCATCCATGTTCATCAGGGAAATTGGTATATAGTTCTCCTTTTTAGTGGGGTCTTTGTCTGGTTTTGGAATCAAGGGAATGCTGGCTTCATAGAAAGATTTTGGAAGTTTTCCTTCCATTTCTATTTTTTGGAACAGCTTCAAGAGAATAGGTGTTAACTCTTCTTTAAATGTTTGGTACAATTCCCCTGGAAAGCCATCTGGCCCTGGACTCTTGTTTTTTTTGGAAGATAAAATAGAAACTCTTAACCATGGTCTAGACTAGGAGGCAGCAAACTCTTTCTGTAAAGATCTAGAAGATAGTAGATATTTTAGGCTTTGATAGTCATGAGGATATTATTTAAAAACATATGTAACTATTTAAAATGTAATCCTTCAAAAATGTATAAAAAAACATTCTTAACCAGTGGGTCTACAAAAGCGGGTAGCATCCCATATTTGGCTTGTGGGCAATAGTTTTTGCTGGATGTTGGTAGAAGGTCTTTACCTCTCAGACTTGGTCTCCTAATGTTTCCCTCTTGTGCACCATCTCCAGATGTGCCAGACTTTTTGTCTTATTCTCAAACACTCCAAGCTCACTCTCACCTCAGGATGTTTCCACCTACTGGTGTTTGTGCCAAGGATGTCCTTCCCTGATTTTTCCATGTGTGCCTCTTTCTCATTGGTTTATTCACTGTGAGATGTCACCTCATTAGACAGACTTTCCCAGACAGCTTTTTCTAATCTTCCTCCTGTCCCCACCCCAACCCTGATTACTTTCTACCACATCATCCCTAGTTATAGACATATGTCCTTTACTGCACTTATCACTCTCAGAAATGATCTTGTTTATTAATGTATTTGCTGATTTGTTATCTTTTCTTACACTAGAATGTGACCAACATGAAAATATAGACCTATGTCCCTTATTCTCTACTGTGACTTCATTGAATTAGTGCTTTTAGCTATGGCTACTGGAGTGTATTGTCTCCTTAGAAAACCAACTTGGTCTACAACTTAAAATTCTGGATGGTACAGTTTTGAGTTTTGGAGTATTAATCTCAGACATTTAAGTCATAATACCTTTTGAAGCATACATCATTTCTGATACATCAAAGTGTATTTAGATTTAAGTAGTCATGGTAAATTAGCCTTTAGGAAGGCTACTATTATGCCATAGTCATGTTTGCTTAATGACTAATATCTTCAAGGCTAAATTTGTATCATATTTTATATAATACTCTAATAGATACTATTTATATCTTGGATTGCCATCCATTTGCCCTTCATTTTTTTTTTAAATATGTTTTTCTGTTTTTCCTAAATCTTATGAGTATGTATCTGTTTGTGTGTGTATGTTCAATATAAAGCTCTAGCAAAGGGATTCTAAGAATTTATCCAGGTACAGAGTTGTCAAATAAAAACTTGGACAGCAGTAAAGGGGCTACAGAAATATTGCTCTCTCCAATATTGGTGAGACACATATTTCATATTTAATTCAAAAGTGAAGATGTACAGCACACAGAGACATATGCATAAGGATGTTTATGGAAGCCTTGATTATAACAGCAAAAATTTCTAAAGAATGTCAAACGTCTGTCACTAAGGGGTTGGTTCTATAATTACGCTATGAATATATATTATGTTGAAATGATGATGTGCATTATTAATGTGGAAAAATATCCACTACATGTTACTTTTTATATTATTAAAATTATTTTTAATGTTTATTTATTTTTGAGAGAGAGAGAGAGAGAGACAGAGCATGAGCAGGGGAGGGGTAGAGAGTGAGGGAGACACAGAATCCAAAGCAAGCTCCAGGCTCTGAGCTGTCAGCACAGAGCCCGACACAAGGCTTGAACTCACAGACTGCGAGGTCATGACCTGAGCTGAAGTTGGACTGAGCCACCCAGGTGCCCCCTCCACTACATATTCTTAAGGGAATAAACAAATTACACACTCATCTAATATGCAAACTACCCATCTCATATGATTTCTATTTTTGTAAAAAGAAAACAAGTCATATAAGCACAAAAGCATGTGTACATAATATAAAGGGAAAAACATCTTAAAGAATATCTTGTCACTCTAGGATGTTTATAGTGGTATTACTGGGCTTGGTGGTATTACTAATTATCTGTAATATTTTTATAACAGTCAGTTGTTACTTTTATTATTAGAAATAATAAAGATAAATGTATAACATTTATAAATATATGAATATATTTCTATAAATCTAAAAGAAATATTCTGTGAGTTAAGTCAAAATTTATATTACCTCCTAGACACCCAATTTAATTCTCTTCCCATTTGGAAGCTGTAGGATTGCCCTGTGGTTTGAGAAGGGATAAATTGAGGGAACATACCTAGCTAATTTTACTAAACCCAATACTTAGTATACGGAAGGAAGGAGATTCATGTGTTTTTTAAAAATTATACCTGGTTTAGGGGCGCTTGGGTGGCGCAGTCGGTTAAGCGTCCGACTTCAGCCAGGTCACGATCTCGCGGTCCGGGAGTTCGAGCCCCGCGTCGGGCTCTGGGCTGATGGCTCAGAGCCTGGAGTCTGTTTCTGATTCTGTGTCTCCCTCTCTCTCTGCCCCTCCCCCATTCATGCTCTATCTCTCTCTGTCCCAAAAATAAATAAACGTTGAAAAAAAAATTTAAAAAAAAAATTATACCTGGTCCAGGGAAATACTCCAGTGGCTAAATTGGCTTTCATTACTTATTTCTCCTATACTATGGTCTTTGTGCACTTAAGAGTTATTCAGACCGTGGTTTTATTCTATGTGTTTATTAGTATCATGTTGATTCACATCCACAAAAGTAGGTTACCGGATGAAGGTTCTCTTTTTGTCACCATAATTCAATCTTTCTTGAGCCTAACTATAATACCTTTCCAATACAGTATATTGAATCGTGTCTCAGGAGAGGAATCTCTCTCTGATTTATACACACATCCACTTTTGTTGTCACTCAAATACTGAAATATCTATTGCTCCATTTCAGGCTTTATTAATCTTTTTTAAAAACTCCATTTCAGTGGAATTCTCTGCTACATGCGCATATAAATGGTATTGGATGTTTTATACTCCTAGGAAGCATCTTCAACAAGGTTACAAACCCTTAAGGGGATAAGGAGGGAAGCAGTCACATAGGGAAGGAAGAAAGACAAAAATTCATAGTCACATGCTCTATTTTTTCCTGGCTCTTGTTATGTTATGTTATGTTATGTTATGTTATGTTATGTTATGTCATGTTATGCTATACTATGCCATATTATGATATTTTGTATTTTTTACTTTCATGGACTTGCGAGGCTTTTATTCACCTTTCTTCACTATGTATTTCTATATAAATATGACATTTTGATGTGGCCATTTCATTTATATTTCAGTTGAACGTCCTCTCTTTGGCTTAGTCGCCATAGCAAAATTTTTTTTATGTTTATTACTCTATCAGATATTCAAACACTCTTTTCTTCCATTAAAAATATCAATCGAGTTACTTGATTACCTTTTTTGTTCTTCAGGAACAAAGTTAGTGAGTGCTGCTTATTTCTACAAGAATAAAGTTGATATCTTTCTAGAAATATCTTGAGCAACTGTCAACAGACACTTTCTTTTTAAGTGAAAAGACTGGTTTTATGGGGAAAAAGGAGAGAGAAGCAGCAAGGCATAGGGAGAGAATATGAACATACCTAAGGGACGGGAGAGGGGGAGGAAGAAGGAGAAAGCACAGCTTAGGTTAAAATGTGTTTTCTGGTGGAGACTAAGGTTGGTCTTAACTTCTTAAGAAATGGAATTAATCTCTTCTGAGCCATCATTGGGTGGCTGTTAATTAAATGATACCACATCTTCTTATCTTCAGACTTTCATAGCTCTGCCGCTAAGTGCTGAACTTGCTTTTTCAACAGATAAGATTTTCCTTTGGCGGCTACCTGTAACTTTCGATGAAAGCTTAAAGCTTCGACTGCTTTAAAGTTCTTGTTTTATTCACTTGCTAAGCAAATACAAGTTGCTTAATTTTGCTGACTAAAATTAGTTAAGCAGTAATAGACAAGATTAGGAGCTATCTTCTTACTCTCTAGTTTTTTTCCAGATTTAAAGGAGTAAGAGATTAAAGGTTGTCTATTATTCTGCAGGAATTTCCAAGCCGGAGCCCCTTAACACTTATGCTTGTTGGTGATTAGACTTTGTTGGTTTGTTTCTGTTTCTCTCTGATTGGATTTTTATTTAGTTTTGCCTTTTCTCCTGTTTCCCCTCCTGTACTGGAGCCAAGCATCATGAATTTAGAAAATGTGGTACTTTACAAGAGTTGCATATAATTCGCTAATAGGCCATTCTGTCCCTTATAGAAATTTATATTCTCTGAGGCTGAGCCAGCGATGCTCCAGGTAAGCTCCACTGGTTTCTTTTGCATGTCTGCAATCCTGTTGGGGGACCCCAGCCACAGGCATGGCAGGCCTTTCGTCACTTAGGAGGCAGAGGGAAGAGGAATGCACCATGGCTGTGTTTGCTTCCGTTCTGTTTAGGTGAGAAATTGGAATCCATACTCAGGAATGAGAAACGTGTAGTTTTAAAATACGACTTTGAAGGATCTACAGTATGTCGTTGTACTTGTCCCTGGATCTTCTTGGTGAAGAAGCTGGTCCACATCCTACTTTAGGGACATTTTTTTTTTAATGTTTATTTTTGAGAGAGAAAGAGACAGAGTGTGAACAGGGGACGGGCAGAGAGAGAGGGAGACACAGAATCCAAAGCAGGCTCCAGACTCTGCGCTGTCAACGCACAAGCTGGGAGATCATGACCTGAGCCGAAATCGGACACTTAACCCACTGAGCCACCCAGGGGCCCTTAGGGAATTTTATTATGCTTTCTTTTTCTTGTGTTTTCACATTCTCCGAAATTGTCGTTGTGTTTTCTTCACCTGAATTTTTGTCTGTTTCCTCATGCTATTGTTTTGTCTCTTGCTTCAGTAAATTCCTCACCCAGGATGCTTTTAGTGTAAGGTATTTTGTTTCCAGGGGTCAGTTTAAGTCTAGCAGCTTTATTGGGCCCTACATACTTATGCAACTCATCCCTGCTACTCCTTGTCCTCTTTGAAATCAACACTTTGCCTGGGACACACACACACACACACACACACACACACACACACACACAACTTTAATAAAGGCACACTGTAACAAATGATATTCTAGGTAAAATCTTGGGGTAGGAGAGATCCTTCAGACTGGGGAGAAGAAGAAAAATCCATCAACAGGGTACCTGGGTCGCTCAGTCGGTTAAGCGTCCAACTTCAGCTCAGGTCATGATCTCACAGTTTGTAGGTTTGAGCCCTGTGTGAGGCTCTGTGCTGACAGCTCAGAGCCTGGAGCCTGCTTCAGATTCTGTGTCTCCCTCTCTCTCTCTCTCTCTCTGCCCCTCCCCCACTCATGCTCGCTCTCTCTCTGAAAAATAAATAAACATTAAAAAAATCCATCAATGAATATTTTTTATATTTTATTCTAGGTAAGCCATTGGTGTTAAACCTGAAGAAACACTAAATAGGTTTCCTTGTCTTAGAGGATTATATTGTAGGACACAGACACATATAGGACACAGAAGCCATCACAAATCATGGTGGGAAATAACAAAGTCAAACTAATGGTGGAGGCAGGAAGGGTTGGAAGGCTTGGGAGGAAGCAGGGGTGTAAGTCAAGAAAGCCTTCATACAGAATTTGGGCTTTTAGGGAGGGGGGATAGGGGATGATTTGAACAAAGGTGAAAAGTGAATGCATTACTATGGACTGGTAAGTAAATCCGCGAGGATAGAATATTCCTTTGCTGTGATTTAAAATTTCCTCAGACAAAATGCAAGAGGAGTGAGTCTAGAAAAGCTTGTTCGTGCTTATGTCCCTTTTCAGGCTCCTTACCTGGGACTCTTTCTAAGATAGGGGAGTCAGCTCAAATTCTGTACAAGACAACAATCTGCTTGCTACCTCTGGTCTACAGCACGAGGAGCTCTTTTGCTAAGAGGCCAAAGGTATTTTCTGCATGGATTTTCTTTTTTGATGATAGCTTTTGCCATCTGACCCCTAGTGCTCTTGAGGGTTGCATCCCAAATGGTTTGCAATGGTAAGCCAATGGCATTCCATTTTGCTGCCTGGGCCACACTGAACAGGGCGAGAAGAATAGAACGGAGCATATATTTTTACAGGGCATCCACCATTCATGGCAGCACTGTGTGATGTATCAAAAGAGAATGTGTAGGAGAAATGGAGCAGCTCAGGCTAGGAGAAAAAGATGCAATACATATTCCAACGGGAGAGAGTAAAAGAAAAAGAATACAGAAAGGAAATATAGTTGGCAGAGACCTGACAGACAGGTGCCAAATAAGAGAATGGCAACTTATCCTTTGGGGGATAATATCTATCACTGAAAATGACTTAGCTCAATTCATAATCATTGTCATAGGGCACAAATTAACTTCTCTCTAAGATGTCAGCCATCCTGTATAATGGCGCACTGTTACATTGTTGAAAATATATTTGTTGAATCCAACGAAGCATGATAAATTCTAAGCAAGTGGAAATACATTATGAAGTGAGGAGAAACTGATTTGCAGTAAAAGCCAAACATTCAGCCCAGGAAAAAGATGCCGACTGAAGTTAAGTGCAAGCTCCATCATTAGAAGCAGCTATGGACAATTGGGTAACACACATACTTAAATAGTAGTGTTCCAAGTGGCTAAACTTTTACATTGCAGTCACATGCCAGCTCTAATTTTCAATGGTAACCCGTGATGTTAGGAAAGGCTTGAGGTTTATTCAGGAGTTAAGAGAGTGGATTGTTTCCTATTTTGACCAAAAAGAAAGCTTTGGGAAAGATACAGGTAAAAGGTAACCAATCCACCAATTCTATAAGTGTTGAAAAACCATGTCATAAGTTAAAAAAAAATATTTATTGAGCAATGTCTCTGTGTCAGGGGCTGTGAATGTTAAAGTTCAGAGTCGTAACGTAGGTGGGAGGACAAGGCAAACATTGGGAGGATCCACGATGCAAAAGCAGTGAAGACGAAAGGGCAAAACACGTGTTAGAGAAAGGACTTGCCATGGAGTTATACGGTGAGGAGGGGACCCCTCTGGGACAAATTCAACAGGGAAGGCTGCGAACATGCTTTATATATCCAAACAAAAGTACAGAAGGTGGGGAGAATGGCAGAAGACACCCAAGCGAGCTTTGCGGGTCGAGAGGGTTTACTGTCCTGATTAATCACCGAGTTTGCTTCGGGAGGTAAGTGAGAGTTTGGCTGGAGACATGGGTGAAGCCCACTTGTAGGAAATTTTGCATATCAGGCCAAGGAATTAGGACTTTTTTTTCTCTGGGTCTGCGGAACACCAACAAATTCTGAAGTGACAACATGTTTCCAGAAGGTTTTTTTTATGTAGGGTGGAATGTAAAGAAGAGATATAAAGCTTATGGCATCTATTCTAAAGTTCCTACAGGAATTGAGTCATGATATGATAGGGAACATCTAGAGAAAGAAACAGATTTAAAGTAGCGGTGAAAGATTACTTACATGAGGTTTTGAGTGGAGCGCAGTGAGTGACAAAAGGTCCAAGAAGATGCTTGTGAGCTAAGTGGAATTAAGTCAGACACAAAAGGACAAATAATGTCTATTCCACATACATGATGTTCTTAGAATAGTCAAATTCATAGAGACAAAAAAAAAAATGGAATAGTGGTTACCAGAAGCTGGGGGAGGAAGGAATGGGGAATTGGGGTTTAGTAGGTACAGGGTTTCAGTGTGGAATGATGAAAAATTTCAGGAGATGGGTAACAGTGATGGTTATACAATATAAATGTACTTAATGCTGGCGAATTATGCTCTTAAAAATGGTCAAAATGATGAATTTTGTGTTATGTACATTTTACCACAATAACAAAAAAATTCTTAAAAAACGAGGAAGGTTCTTGTGGTTTGAGCATAGTGATCAGGGGGGATTGATGGGCTGAAGGGATAGATCATGAGGAGTCGCCAGCTTTGGGGGCCTGGATATGGCTCATTTCAGTATACTAAGTTTGAGGAAAGAGTATATCCAAGTGGAAATATTTTTCAGGGTCTTGCAAAGTTCTCAATGGTCATAGAGGGCTTGGGTATGATGGCTGGGTATGATGGAAGCCTGTCAAAGCAGGAGGCATTTCTAGCCAACTGTTTCCCACACTTGGAAAATTGCTAGTCTGGATGCCTGTTCTAAAGTGAGATGCTAATCTTCTTCCCTAGACTTCTGTCTATGAAACACAGGAGAAATAGTTTGAAGGGAACTTCATTATGCATTTGAGCTCTTCAATAGGTTCAAATAAAGGAGGAAAGAATTAAAGAGGCCATGTCAGGACAAGGAACAGGAATACGCAAGGATTTGTTTTCTTAGAACATTTACTTTAAAATATAGTTTTGTGTGTATGTGTATGATTTTTAGTGCATGTATTTTAAAGTTTATTTTTGAGAGAGAGAGAGAGAGAGAGAGAGAGAGAGAGAGAGAGAGAACGAGTAGGGGAGGGACAGAGAGAGGGAGACACAGAATCCAAAGCAGGTTCTAGGCTCCGAGCTGTCAGCACAGAGCCCGACACAGAGTCAAAACCCACAAACCATGAGATCATGACCTGAGCTGAAGTTGGATGCTTAACTGATTGAGCCACCCAGGTACCCCTAGTGCATGCATTTTAAACCTATGGGTTTGTCATTTCTCCTTTGTAGGTGAATTGTTTGGCTTGTCTTTTGAATGAGCTACGATTATTCCTCCAACTGTAGTTAGATGTTTCCTTCTTAGCTCCAAACTTAATTGAAAAGGGAAACACAGATTTACTAAAGAGAGCTTTAGGATTAACTTCTGAGTTTATTCAGGAGATTCAAAACCTTGGACCTCTCAATAACTGGATTCTCAATGTCTGGTCAAGTTCTCTTTGGTCACAGAAAGAGATATCCAGCAAAATAGATAGATGATTGACAATTCATGAATTTTTATAATTTTGTTGAATGTTTTGTAAGGTATCTCCTATCTATGTAATATATTATTAGACATTGCGGCAATGAACCATCTTTGTTAACTGCTTCATGTAAGTTCTTAAAGCATGTTGTTTTTAAATATATATAATTTACATCATATGTATATGTGAATTTAAGCAATAAATATTTGCAGTCACTAGAAACCCAATGAGCACACTATTCTATCACTGTGGGGCACATTTATTTTCAATTGAACTTTAAATATATTTGGCGAGCTTCTTTATCTTGTTTAATATCTTTATATCTTGTATTTCAAAATCATTAGTTTTGCTTATATTGGTATTTAAAACATTAAGATTCAAAAGGAATTGTTTTTACAAAAATCAGACCTTCTACTCATTGCAACTGTAGGCAATATTTAAAAATCTTATCAACAATACATTGCAGGTGAATACCCTAAGGCTCTTAGTTTAAATAACTTCCCCAATGTTAGATAGTACTAAGTGGCATATTCAAACCCTGGTCCCTAATTTGAATCCAGGATTTTATTTGCTGTGCTTCTACTCCTTTGGCACAATGAATTATAGATGAATGTATAAAGTCAGTTGCATCTTTGTTGATATTAAGGAAAGGTGGTAAACAGATGAGTCATGAGCTGTAGGTGACCCTTACATATGTTTTATTGGCTTGCACTGTTTTTTAAAATTAATAACAATTGTTTAAAATACACACACATACATAGCAATCTAGATTTTGAATTCTCCAAAAGTCAAAATAGCTGACAATACTTGCACACATTCTTGTATGGCAATTTTTGGATGGAGTAGTGTCTCCATCTCTGGTTTACTGTCTTCTCCAGTACTTTACCATCCATCCTACCTCATGCATTTTTGTTAATACGTTTTTCCCATGAAGGTATCTTAACTTAGGATCACTGACATTAATAATATAGAAATAAAAAAATTAAGGACTGTTCACTGAAGCATGGCCTCAGCATTTAGAAAAGAGGTTAAGAAGTTCTTAACCAAAGCTGAGCTCTATTCCACTCTCAGTGGTAAAATGGACTGATGGCTTTCATGACTTTGATTACCAGAATAATTTCTGATTGAGAAGAGAATGGAATTAAAGGATTCACAAAGGTTTTATTATATCTTGCCATGTCTTTAGAGCCAAAGTGAAAAATTTGCAGGTGGGTTTGGGATGTGCTAACAGTCCAGGCAATTCAGGCCAAAAGCTCATAGTTGGGTTCCAAGTAGTTTCCCATGTGGCCTTCCACTAACAGTAATCCATTTAGGTGAGGTCCATGGGCTGTCCACACTGTGCTCCCTGAGTGAGTTAGATCCATTACAGAGGGCATTTCTGTATAAAAAGAGTGGTAATGCTTTAGGGGAACCTCAGGATGTGTCATCTGAAGCCAATAACCAAAGACTATGGTACCAACTTTTTTCCAGGGGGCATTGATCAGTTGTGATAAATTAGTGTTTCATCCATCATACAGTTTGGTCCAACTCTTTTGAAATCTTCAAATACTTTTTTTAGAGAAAGAAGGAAAGGGGAAAATGTAGAGGCTGGAAACATATACCACCATTTGATTTGTTTAGACACTTTTCTCCTGAAAGGGCAGTAAACATCCTCACCTTATTTTATGGCCAGGTCTTTTTATGTTTGTGCAGCTCCGTTCTCCAGATCCCCCTTCACGCATCATTCCATTCCATCCTGCAGTAGCCAGGTAGTGCTGCTGGGAATGATGTTGCTGCTTCGAACACGACGATTTGGCTGCTGCATTTGTAGCACTGTTGGATGTTTTGCCTTCCAGAGAAGGGTATTAAATGGGATCAGGCACCACTCCAACATTTCATCTGTCTTTGCATTTGGAAATATATCTCAAAGTCTGGATCTCCATTTGAATGTGGGTCAGTAACCTAAGTGAACAACTTTTCTTTTATAGTTTCCTTTCGAAACTGATTGGACTTGCCATGCTGCATTCTTTTATTTTATTGTCTTCCTTGTACCACAGAAATTCCCCAAGAAAATATAACCTGGAGAAGAAAAAATAAAACATAAGCATCAGAACCATGCCTTAAAACAAAGGGTTATGGGATTATTTGCATACCTTCCATATAATGATGTTAGCATGTTACATTGGTTTAGAATTGAAAATATTTTCACTGTGTCACCTGCATTGCCTTGTGTGTTTTAACTTAAGGGTTACCTGTCCAAACTCTCTCTCTCTCTCAGAGCTCTACCAAATGTCACCCATCTTTATACCATGACTGGTATTTTCATCCTCTGGTATGGATAATCATGTCGTAGGTAGCTAACCTCTTTCCTTGGTGTTTAGCTCCCATGCAGCATAGGAAAAGTGTATCTTTAGGGCAGTCTTTTGCTCCCCATTTGTAGCCACTTTAAATCTATGAACCAGAAGTTAAATTACTAGAATCTAGTATTAGCAAATATTGGATTTGCAAGCTTCATAAGGCCGTCGATGGACTCACACTTCCCCAGTTGCATGTATGTTAACGTGGATTATTCCTAGTCTCCAGAATTGCCCTTCCCTCAGGGTCAGAAAGTGTTGTCATGCCACTCTTTACCTTCCATTTCTACTTAAAATGGCTCTGTCACCAATTCTACCCTGACATCATCAGATTTTCTCTTGGACTTAAAGTCCTCTTTGTGAGAAGAACTTTCCAGGGCTTTCTCATTTATTTGATCCTTTAGTTTACCAGGGATCAGCCAACTATGGCCCATGGGGCAAATCTGACCTACCACCTGTTTTTGTAAATAAACTTTTATTGAAACACAGTCATATTTATTTATGTATTGACAATGGATGCTTTTTCTCTGCCATGTCAGAGTTGAGTAGACTTGAGTAGACTACAATGGCAGAATTTCTAGAGAATTAATGGCTTGTGAAACCTAAAATATTTACTCTCTGGTCCTTTGAAGAGCAAGTGTGCTGTTGAACTATGCATTCATTTAAAACACATTTATTGAGTGTGTAATATTTTATTATGTGCTCAATGATATTGATCTAAGTAGAAAGGTTATAATCCTTTCTCTTAAAGAGCCAACAGTCTTGTGGAGAGACAGACACATCAGCAATAGCTTAAGCAGAAAACATAATAAATGCTTTAAAAGTGAATTTAGTAGATAATGAGTTTAGAATAAAGAACATGTAACTGCTGAAAGGAGCATAAGAGGTGGTATAGAAGAGGGCTTCATGAAGAGGCCATCTTTGAATTTTTGACTTCTAAGACAAAGAGAGGTTATCCAGGGAGAGGATGGGGACCCCAGGTGATGTTCCTTGCAGAAGGAGAAACATGAACAAAGTCACAGATTAAGGAGAGAACAGGACTTCTTTGGGAAACAGTAAATAGTTCGGTTTGGCTAAAACCAAAAGGGCCGAAGGGCAGTCACCAGCTAAAAACCTTGTACTATGTGGAGTTATTGGTTTATAGAATGGTGTAGTGGAGAACAGGGGAATAGGAGTAAGAGTTGTGTAGATACTTGCTTGCTTGTGTAGATACTTATAGGGCTTCTCTATATACCCACCTTTCTAGCTTGGCTATCCTCTTTCCTTTGGGAAGCTCTTCTTTTTGGGGAAAGCAGGAGGAGAAAAATTTCCATTCAGGTGAAATCACTATCTTCTCATTTCAGCTTGTTATTTTGGAAGGGTGTTTTTTTTTGGGGGGGGTAGGTTTTGTTGGGTAGGTTTTCTTACTCTTTATTGCAAGGAGAAGGACAGGGTTATCTTCCATTTACCCCAGTAAGGACCTGTGCATTGTAGGGAATCCTGACAATTGTTCATGATTATTACAAAACATAAGGAGAGTATTTACTGGAAGAATTAGTTCAGGTGGCAAGACTGCTTACATAATTGCCTGTTTTCTTAGTGTCAATTGGGGCTTTTTGATGCTTGAAATAAATCGCTTTTTATGTGGCAGAAGGAATTAAGCAAAAAGAATGAAAAGAATAGGTTTTCTTTGCTGTGTGAGAACTATTCTGACTCTTTAATTAAAATATATTATTAATTAGTAGATAACACTAATGGAGATTAAAACCATCAGTCAATTTATTTCCTTTCCATCAGAAATGATGTTGTTTTTTTTTTTTTAATTTTTTTTTCAACGTTTATTTATTTTTTTGGGGGGACAGAGAGAGACAGAGCATGAACGGGGGAGGGGCAGAGAGAGAGGGAGACACAGAATCGGAAACAGGCTCCAGGTTCTGAGCCATCAGCCCAGAGCCTGACGCGGGGCTCGAACTCCTGGACCGCGAGATCGTGACCTGGCTGAAGTCGGACGCTTAACCGACTGCGCCACCCAGGCGCCCCAGAAATGATGTTTTTAAACTTTTTACTGTGGTATTTATCTTTGTTCAACTTTAATCCCTCTCAGCCCTCTTTGAAGTCTTAAAGAAAAGTGTTTGCTATCATACATCAGAGCTCAGAAATATTCTTCCAAATTCCTGATCAATCGGGTTATCCAAAGGGTAACAGTAACTAGCATTCACATAGAACTTTCAGCATAAAAAGTGCCTTTAACATGGATTATCTCATTTACCTTCAAAAACTTGTGAGGTACATGCTATCCTTACATCTCAGAAGCTGGAAATGGAGGTTTCATGAAGTTAACTGTTATCCTCAAGATCTTATACTAAGTAAATGCGGAGTTCAGAATGAAAATGCTGACTTCAGAGACTGTGAGGTTTAAATTCTCCTGGACAGATTTCTTTCTCTCTCTCTCTTTCTTTCTTTCTTTCTTTCTTTCTTTCTTTCTTTCTTTCTTTCTTTCTTTCTCCTTCCTTCCTTTCTTTCTCCCTGTCTCTCTCTCTTTCTTCCTCCCTCCCTCTCTTTTTTCTCCTTTCTTCCTTCCTTTCCTTCCTTTCCTTCCTTTCCTTCCTTCCTTCCTTCATTCCTCTGAAGTAATGGACACATGTGACCAGCAGTGTCAGAAGCAATGGCTCCTTGCCATCAGAACCAGTCACAGAGGACGGATAGGCTTCTCAGATGAAGTAATGTGGACCATCTGTGCTCATTCAAGCAGAAGACTCACTGTAGAGATTTTTTTCTCCTTTCTGGCTACGGTCGACTTTTGCAGGCCAAGCACAGTCCACAAGCAGAGAGCACAGTTCTAAATAAAGGTCAACATTCAAACTCACATAACTCTCTTCCTCTTTCCTTCTAAATGCTGGCTGTATCTCTATAGCTGCAAGGTCCTGGATCCCCTTGGTTATTTCTTTATTTAAATGACCTCTGTAGGCTTGCCTTGTCAATTTGACAATTGTAATCAATTCAAGTATTATATTTTGAGCACCTATAATGTGTTAAAAACTATGCAAAATGTCCCAGATAGAAAATTATATAAAAGAATAGGCATATAGTAAACTCTTCCTATTCAGAAAACTTTCATCTTGGCTGCTATTCTTGCTTCTTGCTTCTTCTGGGCAACTTTGGTCTTTTGGAGCTCACATTCCCATGTGACGGTGTTGGTGATGATACCCGAAAGACTTGGTGCAGGTTTGATGCTGACAGCTGCCATGAAAACAAGGCTTTTTCAGATGATTATGGATCAAATGTTTGTAAGAGCCTTAGAAATTACCTTCAAAGTCTAATGAGCATCATTTGGTTTTAGGGAAGGAGGATAAGAATGTGGGGAAGGGATACAAATGAAAATGGTCTCTCTCTTTCTGGCTTTCCTCTTTCATCATTTGACCTAACTTGTTAGCTCAGTGGTTTCCAGGTACTGCTTAATAGATCAATGTTTATCTGTGATCACATTAGCCAAGTCTTGAGAAAATAAGGAACACGTGTTTATAAATTTTCTTTTAGAAAATTATGGTGGTGATCAACAGTTTGAAAGGAAAACAATTGCTTGGCAAAATAGTTTTTCATTTTTTTTTGTAGATTTATTACAACTTTTGGGGCACTTTTTATGGCTCATTAAATACAACTGTCTAGGCACGGCTGCTCTAGCTTGCCAAGTTTTAGCCTCACTGACTCAGACAGTTTTCTCTGCCCTAGATGGATGCTAATGACCATTCTCCAGCCTTGCAGACTTGAGCCTATTACTTTGAGACAGCATAATTATTGTCAGGGATACCATGTATAGCAGGGCATGTTGTGTACTACAACTCCAGGTAGTTCCAGATACATGATGGTCTTAGTCCATGTAAATAATATCCCTGGAGCTGCGCAGTGCCCAACTTTCTCAACCTTATGTGGCAGTCTTAACACCATCGTCACTCTGGCCGTAATGTGACTTCCATCTTCCCCATGATTAGCTGCTTCTTCCCCCAGGCTCTGCTCTTTCCTTCTTTGTACTTACTGATGCCTTCTAGGGCCACTTTATTCCGATGACTTGTTTGTTCTCCATTAGAAGATGATCTGAGGCTTTATGTATAAGAGAGATATGGGACTACAGTGTTGGATATGATAATCACAATGTTTATTTTCTAAGTGTTTAAAGGAGGCAGTATGAAGATTGAAAAGAACTTGGCCTGAGGATTGCTAACTGTGTGACCTTTGGCAAGATGCTTAATTTCTTTAGTTTTAATTTACTTATATGCAGAATGGAGATAACAATGTGCATTTTGTAATTACTTTTCTTTGGGTAAAGATGAAAGGAGATAATGATGTAGAGCGTTTGAAACAGGATCTAGTACATATTAGCAGCATATATCAGCTGATCAAAAATGGAAGTTATCTTCTCCTTCTCATCCTTTTCATCATGTTATTGAAGCTCTGTTATTTGATACATTAAGAATTGTTGTGTCTTCTTGGTAGATTGACTCTTTTATCATTATGTTGTGTCCTTTTCTGTGTTTGGCAATTTTCTTTTCTCTGAAGTTCACTTTATCTGACAGTAGTATAGCCATGCAGCTTTTTTTTTTTGATTGGTGTTTTCATGGTATATTTTTTCATCTGTTTGCTTTTAATCTACTATATTAGTATATTTTAAATGAGTTTGTTATAGGCAGGATGTACATGGGTCATTTAAACAAACTATTCAGATGATTTCTATTTGAAATTGGTGTATTTAAACCAGAGTGCCTGGGTGGCTCAGCTGGTTAAGCATCTGACTCTTGATCTTATAGTTTGTGGGTTCAAGCCCCACATCCATGCGCTTGGGATTCTCTCTCTTTCCTTCTCTTTCTGCCCTCCCCACTCATGTTCTGTCTCTTTCTCTCTCAAAAAAGCATATCAATAAAAATAAATAAATAAACAAAATGTATATATTTAAACCATTTACATTAATGTAATTTTTGATATGTTAGGATTTAAGTCTGTCATTTCATTATTTGTTTTGTTCTCTTTGGTTTTGTTTTTCTTTGCCTTTTCTTACCTTACTGGTCGGTTACTTGAATATTTTTTGGTGTCACATTTGTCTTATCTGCCGTGTTTTTATGTATACCTTTGTACAATTTTTGAAAATAGTTTTCTTAGTGGTTGCTCTAGAGATGACCTTATATTCCCGTTTAGAGATACACTAATTTATATCCCCGAAGTTCAAGTCAGCATACTCCACATGTGCTCTCCATTCCCCTAACCTCCCATGGGGTTCTGGGAAGAAAAGACTACCCTTATAGTGATACTTCTAAGTCTCTTCCTCAAGTAAACATGTAAACAGTATACCTGAGCGTGCATTTTAAACCACAAAAATAATACGTTGTAAAAAAAAATGGAATTTCCCACCACTACTCGCCATCCCTCTTTATGTATACTTTATTTTTGCTGTTTATCTGCATATGAAACTATATAGAGATTTTCTGACCTTTTATTTTTTTTTTATTTAAAAAAAATTTTTTTTTCAACGTTTATTTATTTTTGGGACAGAGAGAGACAGAGCATGAACGGGGGAGGGGCAGAGAGAGAGGGAGACACAGAATCGGAAACAGGCTCCAGGCTCTGAGCCATCAGCCCAGAGCCTGACGCGGGGCTCGAACTCACGGACCGCGAGATCGTGACCTGGCTGAAGTCGGACGCTTAACCGACTGTGCCACCCAGGCGCCCCAAGATTTTCTGACCTTTTAAATAAGATTTTGAACTTGATTCATTTTCAGTGTTCAAGACCTGAGCACTTGTGAGTTTATTGACCAAACTGAGGAGTTATGACAACTCAGGAAACAGCTTGTTCCCCCAAATACAACTTATTTAGAATCAGAAGTAACCTCTCCTGAATTGTGTTGCAATTATTTCTTTGTTTTTAAACATATTAATGCCACCTACTTAGGTCTTCCTAAACAAAATTTAGGTTTTGCCTGGTTTTAAACTTTTATGTTTTTTTGTATCCTTCTGCTTGTGCTTAATATTACAGTTGTGAAATTCATTCATGTGGTGTTGGGTAGATACATATCAACAGGAAAAATATATACAATCCACTAAAAATTTGGAAAAAGGCATCAACAGAGACTTCAGAAGAGGAAATTCAAATGGCCAAAATTATATTAAAAAGTACACAATGTCACTGGTAATCAGGCACATGCAAATGAAAATCACTAAACAGGACCACCATACACCTGCCAGACTGGAAAAAAATGAAAAGTGTGTCAACACTGTGTGTTGATGAGAATGGAGACCAGTAAGAATTTTCAAATGCTGCCGGTAGGAGCAAAATTTAGTGTGACCGTTTGGGAGAACACTCTGACACAATGCTGGGCAATATACCAACAATTCCTCCCTTATCTATACAACATAGAAACACTGGGGCGCATGTGAATCAGGATTCTTGTAAGGACTATTTACAGCAAGATTATTCATATTTCTTCAAACTGGAAGGAACCAAGTAAATCAATGGCAGTAGATTCATAAAATGGAGGACTATATATAGCAACAAAAGAGAGCACAGTGACATTCACGTTATATTTCAGTGAATCAACTTTGTTTTCTTCTTATCCATTTCATCAGTTTTTGACTATGTCTACTGACATTTTGGGAGTTTCCTTGAGCTAACATAATCTACAGAAATGTTTGATTTTGCATGTGGCAGATCTGACGCTTCACCATAGCTATGCCCACTTCTTACTCAAAATCTAAATGGCGTGTGGCATTTTTTGTTGTTCAGCCCAAAGAACAAAACAAAGTAGAAAAGCGTGGTGCTCTCAACAGGTCAGCCCCGTGCAATCCTGCCTGTCATGCACTATGACCCCCGTTTTGAGAAAAGTCACTGGGAATTCTGGAAAACAAAATGCAACAGAGATCAAGCTAGCAGAAATAATTCAACTCAAAAGGAAAATATCATTGGGTGTTTATTTTGAGAGTCTCCGCCTGGGAACATTTGAAAAGAAATCATTTTTCAGCAGGCTGTGACTGGACATAAAAACTGGTGAATGAGTTTTGCAAGTTTAGAGTTTTGTTTTGTTTTGAAACCATGAAGGATTAAGGAGGAATGGGGAAAAGATAGGGTTCCATCCTGAGCCCCTCAGTGTTCCGGTGGAGCACTAAGCATTCTACAGCTGGTTTAGACTTAGGAGATTTCATTCAAAGCCTATGGAAAGTAACCTGATATTATACTCTTTGGCATCAGTCTACAACTGCTCAAACAGCAGTATGTCTTTTCCAGGATGATTTTATGCAACTAGGCACTGCAGGTCTGGCAAAGCCCTGACACCATGCTCCCCCAGTCAGTTCTAACCTGTGGGATAGCAATAGCAGACGTTTGCTCACCTGCTTTTGATAGCATTTGCTAAGTTTTCCAGGCATAAGTGCCAGACTTAAATGGCAGCATACCAGGATTATAGGTGCATTGGAGACTTTCAGTTATATTTCCAAGGGAGAATTTGGCTTTCAAACCCAAGCCTCCTTTTGCCTCCCGGCAATAAACCACTGCACTGCCGAGTAAGTATGTCATAGTGTCTTCTGAAGGGGAGGAAACAGACTATTAAGTGAAGATTCATAGAAGTGTCTACTGGGAGACACCCCAAAGACTGTCTGCCTACTCTCATTCTCTGTACTTTGACTGATCCAAGATCCACCCCACAGTCTGCTGGTCTAAGGTGTCTGTAGCTAATCTGGCTTCACTTAGCATTCTTCTTCTGGAGTAGAGAGTTTAGCTTCAATTTACTGAGTCTGATCCCGATCCCTGTGGATAAGCCTCTTGCCATCTGGACCAAGTTTCCGTAGATCCTGAATGCTTGACCAATATTGCATTTGCAGCCATTGTACCCTGTTAGTCACTGGGTCTTCCGTTTTCCCACATGTAAAATGAAGGAATTAGACTAAATAGCTCATACATCTAGATTGATTAACTTTGGCCCAAGCTTGTCTTTGGACACGATGTCCTCCATCCTTTCCCTTGCCAAGACAAATTCTTGCAATCAGTCTGGAACCTGTTGGCTTAGCAAAATATCCTAAAGAGCAAAATACCCTAATATTCTGCCTAAGCTTGGCTAAACATTATCATTTCATGAGGATCCAGCAAGTCTTGCACTAGAATCTATCCTGAATATTGACAGAGACAGCTAACATGTTTAAACAACTAGCAGCTAAACAACTGCTTAAAATGTTATTTTATAATATTTTTAAGATCAAGAGTTCGGAACTTTAGGTTCATAAGCTCTAGAAGTGGGTGTGCATACATCCTCATTTCCTGTATGAAACAGGGTCCAATGCTTTGATCAGTTTCTTCCATCAAAGACTTGAGAACCTCTGATTTGAGGTGTTCGTTTCTTGCATATTAGAAAAACATCCATTTAGGCAAATTTTGTAAATTTAACCAGTGCACTGTACATTGAGCATATGGATGTATATGTTAAGCAAACACCTTCCTACTTGTTTCTTCTGAAACTTCAGTATCTGAATTTTAATGCAGGATATCACAAGCAGACGTCTCTGTGATTGCATTGATTTCCCATCAGCGTTGGTTCTAACTGCACTCCTTTCCCTTTCTCTGCCTTCCTCACATCTTTCTTCCCGTCCTTCACTGTTTCTTTTGTCTTCTTTCTCGTCTTCCCCCTTTTCCTCCTCTTTCTGCTCCCTCTCCAATTTTCTTCTCTGTATCTCTGTCATCAAACAGTTTTAGGGTGGAAAGGATACCTTCTTCACCATTGTATTCTCAGCCCCAGAAGAGTTCCTGGCATATGGTAGTTACTACATAGATTTATTTAATGAACATATAAAGGAAGCATCCAGAACGAATACTACTCTTATTCTTTCAATTGCAAGGCAGTCAGGTTCGATCTAGGGAATTGTGGAAAGTGCTCTTGGAGAAAAGTTCTGGGTAATCTGTGCTTCAGAAAAGTAAGATTTGCTAAAAGTAACCCAAATTCCCAAAATGAGCAAGTCCCTGGGTTTTGAAGTGTGTGTGTTGGTGGCCAGTTTCCAAAATGGCCTCTAATGATACCTGCCTGGTATCCATGCCCTTGTGTAGTCTTCTCATTGTACCAGAGTTGGGCTGTGTGACCTAGAGCATATGGTAGAAATGATGATATGTCACTTCCAGGATTAAGTTATAATGCAGCTTCTGTCTTGGGATCTCTCTTGTGCTCGCTCTCTCTCTCTCTCTCTCTCCCCCTCTCTCCCTCTCTCTCTCTTTCTTTTTTTTTTTCCCCTTTAATTCTCTCTCTCGCTTTTGGATCACTGCTTGCTCTGGAGAAATCCATGCCATGAGAAGCTCTATAGAGAGACACACATGTTGAGGAACTGAAGTGTCCTCTTAAAAGCCATGTGAATGAGGTAGGATCCTCCAGACCCAGCCAAGCCTTATCTGATATAGGCTGCAACCTCGTGAAAGAACCCTGACCCAGAACCATCAAACTAAGTCATTGCTAGATTATTGACCTACAAAAACTGTAAAATTATAAATGTTTATTGCTCTAAGCTGCTAAATTTGCATTAGTCTGTCATGTACCAACAGATAACTAATACAGTTGTTGGGTGACATCTTTGGGTGGTGTTAGAGTTTAATGAGCTGCCATTAGGTAACTAAGAGCATTTACTTTCTGTTTTGCTGATTAATATCCAGGTTGGAGCAGGCACAGATCTGACAGCTAGGTTATGACCTTGAGGAAATAATTTTCCTCTTTGGAATTCCATTTTATCATATGCTAGCAAAGAAATTGACATTCTAGCACTATGTAATTTTTCTGCATGAAATCGAGCAAGTTCTATAAATCCTAATATGCCAGAGTCAAATTGTTCCTTAAGGAGTACATTTCTTTTCCTTTAATTAACCATAGCTATATTAACTTTCTCACAAACGTAGAATCTATTCACCTTAGCGTAAGATTAAGCTCCTCAAATGCAGGAATGTCTTGTGTACTGCTATAGCTCCTCTTTTAGTATAATAATTGATACATGTGCAATTTAATAATTATATGTTGAAAACCGGAATTTCTGGAGAAGAGGAACATCTTCTTTAATGGGTATTGTATCCATTGATACTGACTCTTAACTTTTTTTTTTTCCTGCCTTTTGCTGATATTTTTGACAGGAAGAATCATCCTGCTTAGAACAAAAAGTAAAGAATAAAAGATTAGAAAAAAGGGGGAAATCAGAACTGGGTGGATCATCCTTTTGTGAGTTTGATTCTTTAAAAAAATTTTTTTGATCTTTATTTATTTTTGAGAGAGACAGAGACAGCATGTGAGCAGGGGAGGGGCAGAGAGAGAGGGAGACACAGAATCTGAAGCAGCATCCAGGCTCTGAGCTGTCAGTGCAGAGCCCCATGCAGGGCTCATACTCACTAAGAATGAGATCATGACCTGAGCTGAAGTTGGACACCCATCCACCTAAGCCACCCAGGTGCCCCAAGTTTGATTCTTTAACGTATTTATTTCTGTATCTATAACTGAGTGAGTCTGTGTCTGTATATCAACATCTAGTCTATTTTTAGGTATCTCTCTTTATGATAGAATTAGTATAATTGTAGGAAATTTTTTCTAATCTTCAGTAGATCTCTAACATGGATATGTTAATCTGCTACATTTTAGAAAACTTCACTAGAGTGAAACATCCATCCACTACTTACAGGTAAACAAATCAAAATGAGCATAACTAGTAACATCATTTTTTTTTAACTTGGAAAGCCTTATCAATAAATGATATTGTTGTCATGGAATGTGTGCAGTGTAAATGCGTTTTCTTCCAGCTATACGTTAGACTTTCACAAGGGCAAGGGAAATTGAAACTGTCTTTCTAATGGATCATAAATCTTGGAAATGATTTGAATTCATGGATTAAATGTCAGCTTTGAAAGTATTTGCTGATTTATCTTGGATCTTAAAAGAAATAACATTTCTATGACAAATCAAATTAGTGTATTTTCGTATTCTGCTTTGTAGTTTTCCAGAATAATACTCTTCAAAGAAATCATATGGCATGCAGATAATTTTTTTCCTATTAGAGGATTATTATTATTATTATTATTATTATCATTAAGCCTCTGCTAATTAGAAAACTCTTGGAGAGGAAGAATAAGAAGGTAATTATTATATTAGAATGTAGAGATTGTGATGAAAAAATAGTGGGTTGCCCCTCAGAAGTACCAAACTGAATCAGTTAGTAAGTAGCTAACTTAACTGGATCGGCGTGACTGGGGTAAAATCCGAGTTCCTTCATATTCCTCCCCTCTACTTACTACTCCTAAGTAGAAAATTGTGACTGTTTTCCTGACTTGGAATAACTTAGGCAGCTTTAACATGTCTTCCCTTGCCTATGTTCAAGTTAAAAGCATTATGTAAAAACAAGCAGCTTTCCTTTTGGTCTAGAGGACTGCTCTAGGCATTGCCTTGTATCCTTTAACTAGAAATTTTTAACTCTCTCTGAGTTCCTGGCTTCTTTTCCGTTGCTTTACATATTTATACCATCTCTTCCCCGAGTCTCCATAGACAGACAACATTTCCTAATGGGCATCCTGGTTGCTCATCCAACTTTCTTTTTCCTATGGATCTTCAGATTTCACACTCCTTGACTCCCCCTTGCAACCTGAGGAAAAATGATACCCTGTCCATCCAGACACCTTTGTCTGAGCCACAGCCCACTGCTCCTCTCTGAAGCTTAAATGAGAGGACAGACTGAGCTGTCTGGGTTTGTTCCATGGCTTGATAGCCATGTGCCATTTTAAGGAAAACTTAGGCATGGTACATATTTCCTCCTGTAGTTCAAGTTTTAGTGGCAGTTCAAGTCTTTGTGATTACATATTGTCAGGGTTGTTAGTTTTTATAACATGGTCTTAGGCTCATGAAGTTAGATGCTCTGTAGGGTTTTAAAGAAAAGAGGTGGGTTGCGTCTGAAATTGGTTGTAAAATACCACATTGAGCTATATGATACTTGGCCCTTTGGTCAGACTTTCATGGCAACTAGGGGTATGATAAGCTGCCTATTCTTCAGTAGAATTCTCCAGCTCTGATGCTCCCAGAGGGAGTAGTTTCTGTTACTTTTTAAGTAACACTGTCTTAACTTGTCCAGTGCCTTTTGACTTTCATATATATGATCCCTTGATCTTATATTTCTACCTGCCTGTGCATAGAGGAGCATGATACTGATCTCCATCTTCATCAATCGAGAATGGCTCAGCTAAATCAGGCTTATAATTGATGGCTCTCATCTTTTCAGTGGAAGTGTGGGGAGGAGTGGGTCCTATAAATCACTGTATTATCCTTGATACCTGAGTTCATTTCCTGATGTTTAGAAAATTGTGTGCATTGTCTCATTGGTTCACTTGAAGATTAGACCATCATGACTAAATTTCCTTGTGTACCTACATTGTTAACAATATCTGTCATTTGACAATTTATCAACAAGATCATTTGTTAACTAGCATTTATCCTCCATTATGGTACAAACTGATTTTCAAATCAAATTTCCTACATCTAGTTTTTCTTCCCCAGTATCTCTCTACCTCTATCGCTACTGCTTTTATTCATTCAAGACTATTTTTTGAACACCTACTTTATCCCAGGCACTATTCTAGGTTCTGTAACTACAGTAGTGAGCAAAACAGATGAAGCCACCTGCCATGATGGAGCTTACATTTCAGTGGCAGTTGGGATTCCTTGAGCCCATTCAAAGCAAGCCCTGCTCCTGTTTTCTCTTTTCTGTCTTGCCCTATGGGTTTCAATTTCATGAGATTCTCTCTCTTCCTGCAGCCTGGCTCGCCACAGGCCTGGAGTTAAGTTCAGGATCCTGGATCTGTCACAAGAATGCAGGAGACATATTCCTGGTGTCTCATTTTATGGATTTAAAACACACTTTCTTGACAGAAGCATTATAGTGATGTGAAAATGATAGTGGGGATCTTTAGTATGATTAGTAGTTTTTTTCAATGACATTATGGGTTAAATTTTTTTGTGTGGGCTGCCCTTGGGACCTAAGCACTATTACAAATGTACCTCTGGTTTGCAATCAGAAATTTTACAAGCAGGTTGTTGGAACCCAAGGTTGTCAGTTGGAAGTTTCTTATGCAAGAATTCAAGATTCTGAAGATGACCTTGAAGCTCTTTAAGATTCAGAAATGGCCTCTGAATTAACGAAGAGTGATTACCTTTCCTTTAATCTATTTTTAGATTTATTTTTCCATATTCTATTTCTTTGAAGAGTGGCAATCTACTATACAGGGTAGATATAATAACTCAATTGATCTCTCCACTCCCCAATAAAACCTCTATCATTTGGCCAGATGAGATAACAAAAAGTTTACTATACTCAAGAGCCTCCTTTGGTAAAATAGAAACCTATGATTCTAGGTTATCTTTGAAGCCTGGGAAAAGTAACAGAGATGAATTGTTTCATCTCTCTGACCGAACAGCCTCTCAAGAAGAAAACACTTTTTGAAAAATGAGATAAAATGGTGTCCAGTGAGTCATGATTTCAGGTTAGTGCAAGCCCAAAGCACCCAGGAGGGTCTACCTTGCATGTCTCAATTAGCAGTACCTATTCATGGGACTCCTTTAGTTCCCTGACTGTGGCCCAATTATGTGTTACCTTATCTGTCCCATGGCCTCAGGGGCCACACAGAGAGGAAAGGAGGTACAGGAGGTTACGAAGGAGGTACAGCCAGCTTGAGAGAAGCACTCTGAGCATTTTGGACAGCTCCTACCTCCTGAGCTCAAAGCTGCACACCTTTTCCCTCTGACTTCCATTTCCCTCTGTGTTTAGATTATGGGAATGTAGGCAGAGAATACTCTTTAGGGGATTGTGGACTGGATGAGTGAATGCGAGTTGAACTTCAGGAGTCTCTTTGTTTTTGCTAAGCTTTTCTTGGCAAAGGCTCTGAAGGAGAAGGAGGGGCTGGAAACCCCTTTTACTTGACTTATCACTTGTTCTGTTTTTCCTTGTAGACTGCAGTCAGGTGTAATCTGAAACAGAATTTCAGATCTTCCATGAGGGTGCCTTGGAGTATTAGGTTTGGGTTGCAGGAGCTGTGGTTCTTGTACAGAAGCATTAGATCTGGAGTTGGGTTCTGAGCCATTCCATTACAAAAATTTAGCCATTCCATTACAAAAAATAAGTAATGCTGATGAAGGTTAAGACTTAAATGTAAATCTGTGGAAACACTGCCAGGGGCAGAAATAGAATGCAGTGATGAAGTGTCTCCTCGTGCTCGAACCAGAATGTCCAGGTTCAAATCCTAACTCTGCAGTTTACTGGATATGTGACCTTGAACAAATTATTTAACCTATTTTTGACAGTTTCCTCAGTTTCTAAAGGGAGGACTGTCACTGTATCTGTTTTGTGGAACTGTTATAAATATTAAATTAGTTAAGAGGTATAAATTTCTTAGCACAATGCATGTATAAGCACTTGAATAAATATTAGCTATTATGTTATTATTATTATTATGCAGTGGTTTATCACAGCATTGTTTATAATAATGAAAAATTGGGATGACATAAATATCCATTGGTGAGAAACTAATTAAAGAAACCATTATGGTTCAATAAAATCTGAAAGTATGCAGCTAATAAAGATGATGTTTCAGAAGACTCACTAATGACACGGAAAGATTTTGCTCAACGGAAAAAACAAGTTACAAATATTGCACACAGGGCAATTCTGTTCGTTAAGCATATTATATGGATATATGAAGAGAAAGAGGACAGAATTTATACACACACACAGGATCACAGATGATTTTTCTCTTTGTCCTTAGCTGTGTGTTCCATCATGAACAAGCATTACATTTGCAATCAGAGAAAAAGCATGTGTTTTGTTGAAGCAACAATGATTTGGTGTCGGTAATTTAATCATTCTGTTTATAAAATGAGAGTAAAAGTGATGCCCATGTCAAAGGATTGTTGTCATTAGGCTTTTAGCACATTACCTCTTCTTCTCCCTGGCCTGCCCTGACCACATGAGAGAATTAACCCAACAATCCAATTTTCTAGTGCATTCTCCTGCCTATTTGCTTCATATCATTTATCCCCCTCTGAAATTAGCTTGTTTATGTATTTGTAGTTTTTCTTCTTTTTATCCTTCATCTCTGGAATGAAAACTATCTGGGGACGTTGCTGGTCTTGTTCACAGCTCAGGTGCCTAGGATATTGCCTGGCAGCCTAGGTATTTAATAAGTAACTGTTGGATGAATAATGAATATCAATACATTTTGCAAAGTGCTCCAGATCGTGTTAAGTGTTGTTATTAGAGGCAAAGATGTAATTTCGCTTGAAATGCCTGAAAAGTAAACTAAATCAGAGTGAGATTGTCTCTAGTCAATGAGCATGTAGAATATCATGTTAAGAGCTAGCACTTAGATGGGTTTACTAAATGCCTGGCCTCAGTTTTCAGAATTAATTAAAGTAACTATCTAGTTTAACTAGCTATCTCGTTGTCTTGTTTAATTCTCGTAGCAATACCGTGAGGCTCGTTACTTTCTTGTTTTACAAATTATTCTGGGGATTTTGCAGATGAGGTAAATAAGGCCCAGAGGTTAAATAATTGCTCAGGTTCACACAGCCAATAGGGCACGAAGCTAGAATTGACTCTGTGGAGTCTGGCTCTCCAGTCTGTGCCTGTAACCTCTGCCTTACGGTACTAATGCTAAGGGATCTGAAGTTTACCTGTAAATGGAATTGTGTATACATTTGTGTATGCAGAATACTCAGGTGATTGCCTGAGGTAGACTTGTTAGTTAGGTAGAGTTGTTCAGTTATATCAAAAGAGAAACAGGAAAATTGCACAAATCCAACATTTGAAAAACTAAAAAATTAATAAAGCAAACGTTTCTGTAGCATTTGATGCTTAGAAGCAACTTTCACATTCATTATCTCATTTTATGGACCCCCAAAATCTTGAATCTGAAGCTAATCTTGGCAATATTTTATATTCAAAGGTTAATAGCCTAACTATATAAAGGAAACTTAAAAATCAATAGAACCATGATTATATTAATATACTAATATTACTGTATAATTAATGTGACTACATAAAGACTTTAATAATTTAAATAGAAAAGTTAAATGGGCATAAGAATTCAAACAAATATAGATGCAAATGACTCTTAAATATGAGGAAATGCTTACGTTTATTATTAGTCAAAAAATTAAAGCAAATTAGTACAACACTGCAATGTCATTTTTTTGTCAAACAAATTGCTAACTAAGCATGATAAAAGGTATAATTCTCCAGGCTGGCAAAGAATAAGGAAATGGTACTCTCGTAAACATGTAGTAGTATAAATTAGGATAGACTTCATAGCAACTAATTGGTTCGTTATTTTAAGAATCCTAAAGCATCGATCCTTTGCTTCATTAGTTTTTCTTCTAGGAAATAATCAGAAATGTGGAAAGTATTCCCGCTCATCCTAGTGTTATTTATAACCACAAAAAAGAGAGCTTTCAACCTACAAAATAATAGAATAATTATATAATTGCATCCATTTTTAAAGAGATTTTCAATCTTCTAGAATAGTGCTCGTGATTAAATGTGGTGTGAAGAAAAATGCAGGTGTCCTAAATACTAAAATCATATTAAAATGCATATGCATGCCTGAAAAAAAGTCTGCTTGGATTTTCAGCAAAGTGACCATCTCAATTTATTCTGAATATGAGATTGGGTATTTTTTTCCTTTATGTTTTTTCTGTATTTCCTATAATTTTGAACAATCGGGAAAAAAATTAAGCATTCCTAAAAATAAATATACAGCCCCAGAAGACAGTGTAAGAACTTAATGATTTGCCTCATCATAAAGATGGTTTTAAGACTATCACTGTGTCGAACAGTGGAACTTTTGCAGATACAAATTTGAAGACATCAGACCTTGACATGCCCTTTAATTAAAACTTAGTAATTCAGGCCCTAAAAATGGCAGTTAAATTCAAATATTCCACATGCACTCACAATTTTGTGTAAGTGTTACAGGGGAAATAAATGACCACAAACACCAAAAAAATAGTCCTTCTGGAATCTGCAGAGAGTTTTATCTTGCAGTCCTGTTGGATTACCAGATAGTCACGGTATTGAGGGGAAAAATGCTTTCAGACTATTATTAAATCTTTTTTTTTCTGCCTCATTGCCTTTCTTTTTAAGGTGCATTGCTTTTATGCTTATAGTTTTAGCTGCTATTGTTACCTCCTTTCTGCCAAAAATGAATGTCCCATTTACACATGATTTTATCCTATGGCCTGTGCAGGCCACACATTCTTCTTAACTGCAGCTCACATGAGCAAGCACATGAGCAGATGGCCCATATACCTGCGCGGGTTCAGCCCATCACCTCTGTCTTTCTGGCCTCCAAGGAAGGGCTACCCCGTTCTGCTTCCAAGGTACTGGGTTTTCATTTTCTGTTCTTCCTTTTTAAATCATTTGTGTTTATCCCTTGTTGCACTAGTTGTTACTGTGTTAAAAATGATTTGGTGGTCAGGGTAGAGAGAATAAATAAGATCTCAGTTTTGTCCATTTTCCCATCTGGTAGGAGAGGTTAGGTTATATTGCGGTAACAAACACCCTCCAAAGCCCAGTGGCTTAAAACAACAAAGCTTTATTCCCGCTTATGTCTCATGTCTCTTGCAGATTAGCAAAGGCTTCTGCTTATACCAGCTTTAAGCCCAGATCCAGGTTGATGGAGCAACCTCTTTCTGGGGTACTGTTGCTTGCTCTGGCAGAAGGAAATAAAGTCCTGAGGTATCTCACACAGAAATTAAGTGCTCTGGCCTTGAATTTCTTCTGCTCACATCTTATTGAGCAGAACTAGTCCTATGACTCCAACCTACCACTGGGGAGTGGGTCAGGAATAACCCAGCAAATAAATACCTGGGTATAATTAGGAAACAAAACCAATTCACTTCTCCTAAAAGAAATATTATTTACTTTTGGTGGTTCTTGAGAGTCAGTTGTCCTATTTAAATAAGCCTATGTGTATCCATTTAACTGAATCAACGTTTTTGATTTTTTGCTACGTGTCAGATACCGTGCCAGGTATGGGAGACACACAAACGAACATACTGGGGGGGTCTCAGCTTCAATGAACAAATGGTCTAGTGGGGGAGAGAGACATAAAACTACGTACTTATACATGTCAAATGTGATGAAAGAGGTAAGAGCCAGCTTTTGCAGTAGCAGAAGGTGCAGTTGGAACCCACATGCACCCCATTCATTCAGGCATTATTATCAATCAAAAGATGGGTACATCAGAGAGGGCAGAGCACCTTCCCCGACTACATTCACTTCACTACCACCACCCTACGAATATTGTGCGCGCATCAACATGTCACTTGCAAATCAGCTGGTGTCCCTTTGCAAAGTGGCAAAGTTTGACTCAGACCCAAATTTCATGTCTAGTGGAAACCCCAACTGCAGCAATTTTTCAGGAAGCCTGGGTTCTCCTAGTCATCTTTCTGTGGGTTTCTCTTTTCCACACTGTTCCACGTTGTATCACTCCCGAATGTGATCTGGAGACCATTTGATTTCCAAAAGAAGCAACACATAGCGAATCTTGTTTGCATAATAGGCTTCACAGAAGGTTTGGTGGGAAGAATTGGGGGAGAAGGAAGGCGATTGTATGTTGCAGCAACATAAGTAACTTCAAACAGAATGCTAAACCATTCTGAAAATGCCCAGAAGCCAACACATCAGAGAGTAGTTTTTCACCCCACTTGGTCTCTGCTTCTTCCCGTCTTGGGTTCTTTTTTCTCCTTTTTCTTCTACTTAATTCTTTATACCAATTATGATAGGCTAGATTATGCTTTGGTAACAAGCAAGCCCCAAATCTCTTTGGCCCGAAACAATCAAGTTATTTCTTGCTCAGGCTACAAATCTATTGCAGATTATTGGGCGCTCTGGTTCCAATCTCCTCACTATATCTCAGGAGCAAACCAAATTTTTCTACTTATACAGTATAATTTAGTGCTCATCTTTTGATTATCCCCAAAGATTTACTTGATCCTGACTGTACTCTCATAGCATTTTTGCAAACAAGGATAGTTCTATGTCTGAGAGAACCTGTGCTTAGATAATGCATAAATTTCCTTATAGCAAATATAATTCTATAATATATACATACTTGTCAATAGGACTAGTACAGTTCCCTCCTCTGGAAGTCTGAGAGGGGGACTTAAACTCTTCTAGCAAATTCAGCAGGTTAGGTCATGAAATACACAGAAAGATCCATTCAAGTATATGTCTTCTCAAGTACAAGGCCTTTTCTCTTGGAATGCCCTTTAACTTGATTGTTAACAAACCTTATTTTGGTAGTAATTTCACAATTTCACAATGATACGTCATATCATCACTTTGTACCCCTTAAACTTATACAATGTTATTTGTGAATTGTATCTCAATAAAGCTGGGAAAAACCTTGACCGTTCTTATAGTTGGCTATTTTTTATAAGTGAGTTCAGCCTCAACTCAAACTTTCCTTGTACAGAGGAGTTTCTTGTGGCTACTCTATCTAAACAAAAACAAAAACAAAACTCTCTTCCCTATACGTCTAGTATTCTTATATTATTGTTACTAAGGCTCTTATTTCTTTTTTTTTACATTCTTATTCAAATTCTGGTTAGTTAACATCCAGTGTAATTTTAGTTTTAGGTGTACAATATAGTGATTCATCACTTCCATAAAACACCCAGTGCTCATCACAACATGCACACTCCTTAATTCCTATAATCTATTTAACCCATCTGCCCACCCTCCTCCCTTTTGGTAATTATCAGTTTGTTCTTCACACTTAAGAGACTATTTCTTGGTTTGCCTCTCTCTCTCTCTCTTTTTTTCCCTTTACTCATTTTTCTTTGATTTGCTTGTTTGTTTCTTAAATTCCACATATGGGGGCACCTGGGTGGCGCAGTTGGTTAAGCGTCCGACTTCAGCCAGGTCACGATCTCGCGGTCCGTGAGTTCGAGCCCCGCATCGGGCTCTGGGCTGATGGCTCCGAGCCTGGAGCCTGTTTCCGATTCTGTGTCTCCCTCTCTCTCTGCCCCTCCCCCGTTCATGCTCTGTCTCTCTCTGTCCCAAAAATAAATAAACGTTGAAAAAAAAATTTAAAAAAAATTCCACATATGAATGAAATCATATGGTATTTGTTTTTCTCTGGCTGACTTATTTAGCTTAGCGTAATACACCCTAGCTCTATCCATGTCATTGCAAATGGCAAGATTTCATTCTTTTTATGGCTAAGTAATATTCCATTGTATATATACATATATATGTATGTATATACACACATACGTATATATATACACACACGTATATATATACATATACATATACATATATACACACATACACGTATATATACGTGTATATATATACATATATATATATATATATATATACACACACATACACACACACACACACACACGGTACCACATACCACAGCTTTATCCATTCATCGGTCATTGTGCACTTGGGCTGTTTCCATAATTTGGCTTTTGTTGATAATGCTGCTATAAACATTGGGGTGCATGTATCCCTTTGAATTTATTTCTATCTGAAATTATCTTGTTTATTTATGTTTCACATATTTACTATTTGTATCCCCTACTAAAATAAACTCCACGAAGGTATGAATCTTGTTGTTTTAACATATTTCTGTGTTCTTAGCTCTTTAAACCGTCATTGGCACATAGTAAGCATGTGATATGATTTGTTGCATAAATGAATGAGTTTGTAGGCTCCTGTTAGCCGCCCTCCGACCAAATGCATGTATCATGACCTTATTGTTTTTATTGTTTTAAAATGTAGGTTTCCCTGAATTTGAGTATCTATGTGAATTTACAGGAAGCATAAGATGCTCAGAAGACAGAGTATAGCCTAAGAGGGCTAAGGTACTCCATTCACTTCACAAAACCAAACCTCAAAAGTAAAGAAATCAAGGTAAAAATCTTTAAAAGATTTCTATACAATTCTATCCTTAAGACAAGTCCCCTCACGATCTCGCGGTCCGTGGGTTCGAGCCCCGCATCAGGCTCTGGGCTGATGGCTCAGAGCCTGGAGCCTGTTTCCGATTCTGTGTCTCCCTCTCTCTCTGCCCCTCCCCCATTCATGCTCTGTCTCTCTCTGTCCCAAAAATAAATAAACATTGAAAAAAAAAAAAAAAGACAAGTCCCCTCATCATGCCTTCTAGCTAGATTGTCTTCACTAGATTATCCCTTCCTCCTTCCATCCATCCCTCCCTTCCTTCCCTCCTACCTTCTATTCCTTCTTTATTGTCTTAATTTATTTCTCTCCGGGTATCTTCTTGTCTTTCTTCCTCCTTCCATCCTTTTCTCTTTCTCCCTTCTTTATCTACTCATCTATCATCTATCTCTTGTGAAACAGTATTTTTTTTTAATCTAGGAAGAAATAATGGCTCCTTATTGTCATTACCAGAAAACTGATTCAAGGGAAGAAGCTCTGTGTAGAAGACAGCCTGTAGGACCGGCACCTAGGAATTCTTGACTTGGAGCGAATGACTCTCTGGGCCGCAATTTCCTCCTCTACAAAAGGAAGAAGGGCCTTCAAGGCCTTCTGTCTCAATGAATCTATAAGTCTGTGAACATTTTAACAATGAAATGATTAATTTTTAGATTTCTGACTTTAGTATCTTAAAATACTACACCTACAGGTAGCTCCAGTAGAATATTGTTTTGCGTTTTCTTTACAAAATATGTAGAAGATGACACAATGATACACCAATGTGGAGTCTGCAAGAATCAGTCTTTGTACAATGTGGTCACCCTTCGTATCTTTGTATTTAGGAAAAGAAAGTTACAGACGCTGGCCTTAGCCCCACTGTCGGCAGATTTTGAGCTTGCAAGCTTTTCAGTGAGATGGTGTGAGAAAGAGTCATTGGTGGCTTATAATAACCCGAATGCTGTTTTTTGAAAAACACATTAGGCTTTCCTTGGTTATGTGAAATAGCCTTAGCAATGGAGATGATTTTGGTCACGGGGGAAAAAGATACAGCGAAATCGCCAGTGAGAACCGCTTCACAGCAAACAATGGCAAATATCAGTGGCTGCCGTTTCACAACTAAAACATTTTTCCTAAATCCCGGCATCAGTCAGATATGCCTTCACGTGTGTGAAAGAAGGAGCAGGACAAATAGAGAGATGGAACAACAAGCAGGTCCACAGAAGCATTAGTGCACAAACAAATTCCTGGCAGTTCTATAAGAAAGATGGGCTTTTTTCCCAGAATGAACAAGTAAGGAAAATTCATTGTTATCAGAGTGTTTTGCAAAGCAAAACTATCTTTCAGCCTTTAAAAATTTTTTTTTAGTTTTTAAAAGTTTATGGATTTATTTTGAGAGTTGGAGAGAGAATGAGAGTGTGCACATACACAGGAGTGAGAACACGCTGGGGAGGGGCAGGGAGAGGAGGAGAGAGAGAATCCCAAGCAGGTTCTGTGCTGTTAGCGCAGAGCCTGATGTGGCGTTTGAGCTCACAAACTGAGGTCATGACCTGAACTGAAATTGAGTCAGATGCTCAACCGACTGATCCACTCAGGCACCCCTTGTTTGGTAATTTTAAAACTTAGCTGCAAATTCTTTCACATGCCTTTCATTGAGAGGTAGTGGCTGGACAGGCCTGAACTGCCTTAACTAACAGAGTAATCTGGAAGTAAAGTCATGTTGTTTGTAAGGCTAGATTATAACAAGCCTTGCACCTTTCCCTTGTTTGTTGGAACACTAGCTCTGGGAACTTTGAGCCACTATGTAAGAAACGCAAGTACCCAAGGCCCTCATATTGCTAAAGAACCCCAAGCTACATGGAAAGCCTACAGTCAGTCTAACACCGTTGTTGGCCGAATCCTGCCTTTAGTACCTCCCCGCTCAGGCATCAGATGTGTGAGTAAAGAAGCCTACCTATTATTTTAGCTCCCAGTCATTCTAGTCATCCACAGCCAGTGAACTCTTCCCAGTGGAGGCATCAGATGATGTGGAACAGAGAAAAGTCATCCCTGCTGTGCCCTAACCTAAATTCTTGTCCCGCAGAATTCATGAGCATAATAAACTGATTGCTGCTTTATGCCACTAAGTTCGGGTTGGTTCTTGATGCATCCAAATTTACTGTAATTTTTCTGATGATATGTACTTCTTCATTCTTTCATTATAGCATATACTTCTAAAATTCTCAGACTGGCAAGCAAATTAATCACATAATAGGATATGAAATTGCAGAGTGATGCTAATTAGGCAATCCAAGCCATCTCCAAATCTACTTTCCATCTATATTTATTAAAATATATATCCCTAATATATCCAGGGTATAAAAAATTGCATTAAAAACTTTAGTGTCTCTTTGAATGTTTACACTAGGAATTTGGAAGAGCATGTCAGTTACATGGATAAGTGGACGAGTGAAAAGAATGTTCAAATTCAGTTGCACATATTTGTGAAATGGTATAAAAATATAAGATAACTGCTTGGGCTCATCATCGGTTCCATCCTCACACTTATACTTATATTGACTTTTGTGATAATCACATCCATTATTTTACCAACTTAGCCTTCAAGATAGAATAATGAATGGATCATTGACTGAACTGGTCAATAGGCTATTATAATTTCCCTTAATACAGCAATATTGAAGAATCTCAGTTTGTTTGAAAGTTTACAGTTGCTGAATAACCATAAAAATGGATATGTATAATAATGAGGATACTGAAGAAATCTAAAAAATTGGGAGGAAAAGACAGCAAAAAGTCAATAAACAAGAAAACTATTTTTGAGGTTATTTCAGAATTTGGCTAACTTTTCAATGCATATATTTCAGTTGTGATTTAGATTTTTAATTCAGCCAACCTTTATATCATGTTAACTGTATGCCATAGATAGATTATATGTTTTCTCTCATATTATTTAACCTCTCCAGACTTGGATACTTCTTTCTTTTCTTTTTATTTTTTAAGAGAGAGAGAGAGAGAGAGAGAGAGAGAGAGAGAGAGAGAGAGAGCGCGCAAGCATGAGTGGGGGAAAGAGGCAGAGGGAGAGAGAGAATCTTCAGCAGGCTCCACACTCAGAGCCTGACGTGGGGACCCATCTCATGACTCTGGAATCATGACCTGAGCAGAAACCAAGAGTCAGACACTCAACTGACTGAGCCACCCAGGTGCCCCAGACTTGGATACTTCTAATCTCCTTTATCAGAAATCACTTGTATTGGAAAGTTATTGATTGAGTGAGTGAGTGAGTGAAAGAGTGAGCGAACGAGTGAGCAGGGAGGGGGCAGAGAGAGAGGGAAAGAGAGAATCCCAAGCAGGCTCCATGCTGTCAGTGCAGAGGCTGATGCAGAACTTGAACTCATGAACCATGAGAAACCAAGAGCCAAAACCAAGAGTCAGAGGCTTAACCAACAGAGCCACCCAGGCATCCCAGAGCAGAATCTTCTTACAGAATGTTATTTCACAAAGAATTGGGTGACCCAAGTTATTTGTAAAGGAAATTAATGCCTTTTATCTGGAAAGTGATTCTTAAAACTTGTCATTGACTGGGTATTATCAACAGAGTCAAGCAAGCTAGTACCTCATACCTAGAATAAATTGGAAAGAAAAGAAACTGTGGGAGTATGATATAGTTAATTTGCACTTTTAAAAAGTGCCACTTTTGGGTTCTTGGCATTTTTCTTAGAATTTAGGGCCTTTGAACACCTTTAAAATTGTTTAGAGTAGAGGGCCATCCCTCTACCTCTCTGGGAGAACACCTTTGGTTTTCTCTCTTCTCATCTGAAGTTCTTCTTGGCTGGTGTTCTCTGGCCTATGAGGCTAAGTGTGTTAGGGGTGAAGTAACTCAGCATTGGTGGGCAGAATATCCAGGAGACAGAACATGTGGGCTGAGCTGGAATGGTTTAAACAAGTGTGATTTGGGCTGTGTATGAAGGATTGAGCCAAGGTGGGTGTCAGAGCAAGATACATGTCTCAAGATACATATTTACACAAAGGAGGCAATATTGGATTCCAGAAGCAGAAATAGTACGGGCAATCTTAAGAAATGAAGTGAGTGCATGGATAGTTGAAATGAAACATCTCTGGATGACACAAAACAGGGCACTGGTGGTTTCCTTTATTTAGGTGCATGGCAGAATGTCTTTGCCATTTTGTTGTGGTCTTCCAAGTTGAGAAATCAGCCAGCATCTTTAGTTGTTGGAAACAAAGCTGTACTGATGCAGATCACACTTAAATGCCCATACAATCCAACATCCCCATTTCCTCCTATCGTAGATCGTGGTGATGAAGGAAGAAGCCCTTCCAGCTGATGCTGGAACAGAGCAGCTACTCAAAGTATATTCACTAAATAAACACAAATAATTTAATGTTAGATAATCCATGTGAGCATGATTTAATCAGGTTTCCTATCCGTTATTGTTACAAAAGAATAGAATCATATAAATGTAAAATACAAATACGCATAAACAAAAAAGTCAATCTAAATTTCTATCTCGTGCATTATTCCAGTCCAGGAATATTTAATTTCAGGCTGTTTTCATGTCTACTATATTTTGGGGATGGTCAAATTATATATATATACATATATTTTTTTCTGAAATGGAAATTTATTGTAGCATTAATCCCACAAAGAATGATGGGAAAGGTTAATAGTCCTTGAAAACTAGTCCTTGCCTTATTTTTACCTCCTTCATGGTAGTCCCCTTGTCTATTGCAAACAAAATGAAGGTTTCTTCTGAATGATATTTCTTTCTCAGAATATGTGTAAGAATTTTTCTGCTCTAAGTGGACTATGTTTTGTCCTTTGCAGGGCAGACAGTGGAGACCTTCAAAGGGGCAGAAACTGCCCTGTGGTCCCTGGGGTGTAGATATAGTCCACTCTGATCCTGCTAGCTCTCCTTCTGCTAGTCTTACAGCAAACTCTGACCTCGCCTATCTTTGAGTTGAACTTTTGAGGCATGCAACACCTTCCAAGGAGAGTGAAGATCTTCCTTTCCCAAGACCAAAGGGGCTTAGTCTCAGAGCATGGAATTTACAGTGTCAGGAAACCCTACCTTTCAATTACTTCTGAATCATCTCTTTCTTTCTATCTTATCCACAAACATAGCCTTCAAGCAATTTATTTAAAATGCCACTACTCAGAGAGGAAAAGACTTATTTCAGGAAGATAGATATTAGTTTTGCCACTGATTGTTGAGTAAGTCTTGGGAAAGCACTGCTGTTTTAAGATTAGTAAGGGGAGGGTGGAAGAGAACCAGGGAATTTTAAAAGGCCTGTATGTTATTGCCTATTTTTGTAAAGTCTGGCCAAAGGGCTGGGGAGTCATATTACAGAACTTTAAATCTTGCAGAATTAATACATTATCAACCCTCTAATAACTAAGGATCCAGGCTGCAAATACTATAACAAAGTTTAGCTGGATATTGTAGTATGTTTGTATTTTTTTTAAATATTTATTTATTTTTGAGAGACAGAAAGATAGAGTATGAGTGGGAGAGGGAGAGAGAGAGAGAGAGAGACAGACCGACAGACAGACAAACAGGATATGAAGCAGGCTCCAGGCTCTGAGCTGTCAACACGGAGCCTGATATTGGGCTCAAACTCATGAGCCATGAGATCATGACCTGGGCCGAAGTCAGACACTTAACCGACTGAGCTACCCAGGCACCCCCATACTGTAGTATGTTTTAAACTGTGATATAACATTCATATTAGGAAAAATGGACTAGCACTGTAATTTACAAGACTGTATGAGTATTGTACAATAATTCATTCTATGGGAAAGATTATTAACTTATAGGTCCAAGTTCTCCCCAGTGGAAGGGATAATTTGAAAGTTAAATAAAAGTATAACTTGCCAATCTTCCTAGGCTTTTGACCTTTCCAACTGCCATATGCCTATGTGAATACCACCAATAAATCCTTTAATTCCTCAATTTTGTCCATGTGAGAAGAATAGAATCTAACCATATGGCCATGCTTTCTCTCACAGTGATCTGTATCTTATCACACATGAAATAATTGGGTTTTTCTTTGGTAATAAGAGTATTGTACCAACATATTATTAAAGCATATATGGATAATGACTTCTGATAGGGTCTAGAGAATAGATTTATGGATTTATGTTTGTTAACCAGTTTGAGAAAGGTTTATCACTTAATTGCTGTTTTAAATATAGTATTTTTTTATCACACCCCTTTCCCACATTCTGATGATGTATATTGATCCTCTCTGCTAACATGAACACACATGCACTCACACACAAACCATATGCACACAATTTTGCCTATAATATCCAAGGTATGGTCTCTGATACACAATAACTCATAGGTCTTTGGCAGTCCATGAACTCTAGATTGAGAATCACTGCTTTATGCTAGCTTGATCCTCATATAGATTTTCTGATTAGAGATGAATTATAGTATTCCTTAGTTTTTAGAACTCATTATTGTGTTTATACTTAGTAATGTCATCAGAAGAGAAGGTAGACATCCGTTCATTTGGTATCAACATCTTTCTATTTACTAATGTATTGAAAACATTAAAAACCCAAGCAAAACCTTTATGGGTATGATTATTTTAAGAGAAACAGATTAAACACAGCTGATATTTAATATGCAGATTGACATTGGTGCCTATTATGGGAATGGTTGTATACAGGCTTTCTCTTCTCCAAATTTCTTTCTTCCTCCTGGCACAAAGCTGAGTATATATATTGCAGAGATTCTCGTAGTTGGGTGTGGCTATTTGACTGAGTTCTGGTCAGCAGAATATGGAAGTGAGTGATGCACATCATTCTTGACCTGTCTCATAACGGTCCTATGCATGGTCTTCATGACTTGGTGGGGATGAACACAGAGACCTCGAGAGGCACATGCTGGAGATCACAAAGGCATAAAATGGAAAGGACCTGGTCCCTAAATCACTTCTTGGAGGAAAGCTGATGCTGAACAACCATTTTGGGCTTTTCTGTTAAGCTGCGTAAGCTTTGAGGTTTCTCTATAACAGCAGCTAAAAGGGTCTGAACTACTACACATTATTCAGTGAATAATTCAGAGTAGAAAACTACAGGGGCATTGCCAAGAGTGTTCTCATTCAGTTAATTTTCAGTGTTTTGTGCCCTGTGCTGTTTCCTTGTGACTAGTTACATGGAATAATATCTGATATTCTCTAGTTTCAACTTGAACTAACCTCAGTGATGGACAAATGGCTTAAAAGCCATTTTGTCCTCTAGACAAAATATGGGGTGAAGAGTGTTCTAATCGTGCAAGCGGATATGGAAATCCCAAAGAAGCACAGATGCTACTTCTCTGAGCTGAATGAAGTCTTCAGCAGTCACATAGATGGTAAAAACAATAATCTGATAACATGTTACCAAAACTCAACCAATCAGAAAGGCTGTTTGAATTACAGATACACACCCATCATTAATAATAATAAACTTTTTCCAGGGACACCTGGGTGGCTCAGTCGGTTGAGCGTCCGACCTCGGCTCAGGTCATGATCTCACGGTCCGTGAGTTCGAGCCCCGTGTTGGGCTCTGTGCTGATGGCTGGGAGCCTGGAGCCTGCTTCAGATTTTGTGTCTCCCTCTCTCTGACCCTCCCCTGTTCGTGCTCTGTGTCTCGCTGTCTCAAAAATAAATAAACATTAAAAAAATAATAATAAGCTTTTCCCCATATTGTACCTTGGGGTGTTAAGTAGTAACAGCAGCATGTATATAAAATATGGGAAGGGCATGTTCAATTCAAAACTTTGATAAAGGTACCAAATCAAAGTCCTTTGGAGAGCACTGGTCTAGAAACTCAGGATCCTATATTCCACTCATTCAGAAGAGTATGAATTTACCACAACCATTTGGACGGTATAGTTCCAGACACAACTTTGGGATTAGCCTGATCTAAAGTTAGTATTCACAAGGCTAAGGCTATCCTACTGGTGATCCCCCCTGCCCCTAAACCAAAGTGTTATCCATCTAGTTATAAAAAAAAGAAACAATAGGAAAAATGTTTCCCCTTTTCATGTATATGTACTAGGTTGGCTTTTATAGTGATTTATTCATTTGAATATAGTGAGCCTTTGGACCAGCTGGAGTTTGGGGCTGCAATAGCCTGAAATTTCAGTTTCAAAATTAGAGACAATACTTTTCTATTTAATCATTGAGATTTATGCCAAATGATCTTGAATTAATTGGCAAGCCTGTTATAGAATAGAAGTGATGGAGGGCAGAAATTATTTTAAGTTTCAGATTTCCCAAATTTAATGACATCAGCATAGGTTTTCAGATGGCTTACCTAATGTCTATTTACTCTTGTTTCTACAGAAACCACAATGAACATGTGTTTAGGAAATCAGCTCTTCTTTGTAGTGAGAGGAAAAGTAGCTTGATTTTTTAAGACGTTAACCTATTTTTTTCCATTGTAAAAATAGTGTATTTACATAAACAAAGACCTTTAGAAATGGAGAAAAATATAAAGAAAAAACACAGTTTATAATCCAGAGATAGCTTCTTATACTGTATATTAGGTGCACATTTTGTATACAGAATTGTATCCCATTCTTTCACATTAATATTATAAAAATATCATTTGTTCTAAAGTATGCTATTCCATGTTGTGTGTGTGTGTGTTTTGTAAACTTAGTTGATAAAGCAACAGTAGGGTTTGATGCTATTCCGTGTTTTAAAAGTTAGGTGTGATTATTATTATTAACGAATAGCTAATATTATGAAGTATCACAATTCTTTTAAGTATTTCCTTATTGTATGTTTAAATCAATTCCAGTTGTCTTCCTGTTGTAAATAATGCAATGATGAACATTGTTGCACATTAATCTTTAATTGAATTTCTGTAGTTCCTTGATAAATTCCTAGAAGTAGAATTATATTGAGTCAAATTATATGAACATTTTTTTTTTAATTTTTTTTTTCAACGTTTATTTATTTTTGGGACAGAGAGAGACAGAGTATGAACGGGGGAGGGGCAGAGAGAGAGGGAGACACAGAATCAGAAACAGGCTCCAGGCTCCGAGCCATCAGCCCAGAGCCTGATGCGGGGCTCGAACTCACGGACCGCGAGATCGTGACCTGGCTGAAGTCGGACGCTTAACCGACTGCGCCACCCAGGCGCCCCAAATTATATGAACATTTAAAAGGTTCTAATAATTTTACTATAATGCCACCAATATTGAATATTATTATTTTTTAAAGGATATGTTACTTTTGTTATTTGTATTTCTTTGCCAACTGGTTAAGTTGAAATCCTTTCATACATTTACTAGCTTTGTATTTCCTCTCTTGGCATATCAGTTGTACTTTTTTTGTTTTTGTTTTTACTTTTTTTATATCTACAACAAATCCATGTCCATATTCAAATAACACTATGCCACCGACAGGACACCAGCACCAGCTGGGCAGTTAAACTTGAGTCCCAAAGCCCAGACATCAGAGGCACCGGAGATTCGAGAGGCTTCTCTGGAGTTTCCATCATCAACCCCTCAATGGCAGGTCTGTGTCCCTTCCATTAATAACAAAATAATCCCAATTCCTTCCTCTTGTCTATTGTGTCATTGCTGTCATTCATTTCACTAATGTATAAGCAGACATAAGCATACATAACTATACATAAAATATATCCATAAGCATACAACATTAAGTTCTTGCTATTATTCTTTTAGACAAACTTATCAGATCAATTAAGAATAAGAAAAATAAAAGTTTTATTTTATGGTCACTTACTCTTTCTTCAATTTTTTTCCTTTCTTTATGTAGATCTGAGTTTCTGGCCTTTAGTATTTTCTTCTTTCTAGAGAATGTCTTTTAACATTTCTTGTAAGGCAGGTGTATTGGTGACAGATTTTTGTTTTGAGAAAGTCTTTATTTTTCCCTCACTTTAGGAGGATAATTTCACAGGGTACAGAATGCTAAGTTGGTATTTTTTTTCTGTCAACACTTTATATTTCCCTCTACTCTCTTCTTGCTTGCACTGTTTGAGAAGTTGGATGTGGTTCTTATCTTTGTTCCTCTATATGTGCGATATTTTTTTTTTGTCTGGATTTTTTTCAGGATTTTTTTTCTTTATTTCTAATTTTCTGTAGTTTGAAGATGATATACACAGGTGTAGTTATTTTTTGTTTGTTTTATTTTATTTTATTTTGTTTTATTTTATTTTATTTTATTTTTGTATTTATCCTGCTTAGTGTCTTCTGAGTTTCTTGGATATTTGGTGTGGCTTCTAAAATTAATGTTGGGGAAGTTCAGTCACTATTGTTTCAAATATATCTTCTGTTTCTGTCTCTCTTCTCTTTATGGCATTCCCATTATTTATATGTTGTATATTTTGTAATTGTTCCACAGTCCTTGTATATTTTGTTCTGTATTTTTCAGTCTTTGTTTGCTTTTGGTGTTTGAGGATTCTGTTGATCTATCCTCTAGCTAAGGGACTGTTTTCAGCTGTGTCTAATCTACTAATCAGCCCATCAAAGGTATTCTTCACTTCTGTTAAAATTTTTTTTTAAAGTTCATTTATTTATTTTGAGAGAGAGAGAGAACAGGGGAGGGGAAGAGAGAGGGAGGGAGAGAGGGAGGGAGGGAGGGAGGGAGAGAGAGAGAGAGAGAGAGAGAGAGAAATACCAAGCAGGCTTCATACTGTCAGCACAGAGCCCCTTGTAGGGCTTGAACTCACCAACCCCGAGATATGACCTGAGCTGAAATCAAGAATTGGAGCCACCCAGGCTCTCCTGGTACGTGTTTTTTTTTAATCTCTAGGTTTGTTTTTTCCCTTAGGATCTCCATCTCTATGCTCACATTACCCATTTGTTGTTGCTTGTTATCTACTTTACCCATTACAGCCCTTAGCATATTAATCATAGTTGTCGGAAATTCCTGGGATGGTAATTCCAGCATCCCCAGCATATCTGGTTCTGATGCTTGCACTGTCTCTTCCACGTGTGTTTTTTTGTCGTTTTGATATGTCTTGTAATTTTTTCTTGATAGCCAGACATTACATACTGGGTAAAAGGAACCACTGTAAATAGTCGTTTAGGAAAGTAGTGGTGAGGTGTAGGGGGGGAAGGGAAGTGTTCCTTAATCTGATGATTAGGTTTCAGTCTTTAGTGGGATTGTCCCCTCTGGACTGTGAATTTCAAAAATGTTTCACAGGGGTTTTTTTGTTTTTGTTTTTCCTTCCCCCTTAGATGTATCAAATAGCCAGAGGAGGCTGGCTCCTTTCCGGGGGTCAATTAGCCCCTGATGATACCCCAGCAGGTGAGGCCCTGGTTAACTAGTTTCCGGTGAGGGCGGTCCTTGTTAAGAACAATAGGCTCTAGCGTTTATAAAAATGGCTCTATCCCATTCCCCCTGCCAGTAGCTGAGGAAGCTCTCCTGTTTAATGGTTGGGGCGTCTAGCCGAGTTTCTGGAGGTAAATCCCAGATTCTTGTGAGGGCCCTTCTATGCCTAGGTCCCCTTGGAGGTTTTAGCTCTCAGCGTCGTCCACACTGCGTTTCCAGCAACTCATCGGCTGCAGCTCAGGGTTCCTGCCCGGCACCGGTTTCGGACATGCTTTCTGCTCTGCGGCCTCTGCTCCGGTAGGTAAGTCCTGACTGCAGTTGTTTGTGTCTCTCCAGTCTCGGAGACAGCGGTTTGCCCTGTGTCCTCTCCTTTCTTTGGACTAAAGGAGAGTTGTTGATGTTTTTTCAGTTCAGCATTTTACTTGTTGTTAAAACTGTGCAGCAACTTCTAAGTTTGTCATGTGTGGAACTGGAAGCCCTCTTTTTTAAATCTTTTTCCCTTTCTATTTTAAATAATTTCAGGGTTAAACCTTGCTTGAACAGAACAAGGAGAGCCTATATTCCTTCTCTCATATCTGCAACATACGGACATTTACTCTGTTTTGTATGATTAGTTCTTTTTTTAGACATTTCTGAAAGACATAATCGGGGCGCCTGGGTGGCTCAGTCGGTTAAGCATCCGACTTCAGCTCAGGCCATGATCTCACAGTTTAGGAGTTGGAACAGTTTACAAGTTGGAGCCCCACCTCGGGCTGTGTGCTGACAGCTCAGAGCCTGGAGCCTAATTCAGATTCTGTGTCTTTCTCTCTCTCTCTCTGTCCCTTGACCACTCATGCCCTGTCTGTCAAAAATAAACATTAAAGACAAAACAAACAAACAAAAAAAAAAAAACTCCAGAATTTTGCTGAAATAGGATTGGCTTCCAGAGGACAGGTCAAATTCACTTCCTTCATTTGACTTGTGTTCCTATTTCCATTTGCTCTTCTGCAGTGACTTTTCCAGTTGGCCAGTGCCCTTTGGATAGCTGATAAGCCCCTCCAGCAGTCTTGTATGTGTTCTACTTTACATTCTATATTTTGATTATGTTATCAGTTGGGTCATAGATGCAAATATTTTTCCTTCCCCAACTAGTTGAGTAGTGACACTGATGACATAAATCTGGACTGTGGTGATGGGGAGAAGAGGTGGTGAAAGTAACTTTTGCATGGAACAATCTGGGTAGTTAGATTTGAAACCTGAAAACTTCCTTATAGTTCTGTTTTCTTCCCTCTAGCTCGTTGAAAAATGCCTGAGTTATGGTCATGTTTTCCATATGTGCTATAAAAAATTTAACACTGGTATGAGGAGAACATACATGGTTTTGAGTAAATATCACTAAATGCCAGAACTTTGGAGGCTCAGACCCAGGTGGTAGGCTTCCTAATCTTGATTGCCTGGAACATTCCAAGTCTATTAGGCCACCCACAATGGGGAAACATCTGAGGAAATACTTCTAACTTGGGAGAAAAACCACGTTTTCAGAGTTGTTTACTCTGTCGTCTTACAGTGTCTGTTAGTGTTTATTAAAGGACAAGTGTTGCTATGGTGATGGGAGAGAAATAACAGGAGGGAATTGGGGAAAATGTTGGGACTTGAAGGATTTACTGCTTATACAGTGGAAGTTGACTTTTGAGCTACATTTGAGATCTCGTTACCTTTCCCCTTATTTATACATCACAAAACAATTAAAAATACTTTATGTCCATTGCTGTTTCCATGACTTTATTGCAGTGACTCTTGAAAGGCTTCAGCTACCGGAAGAAGTGGGGGCGGGGAAGGAAGGGGGTGGTGTGGAGCCTGCCTCGCTCTCCTAGTTCGTGGATTTCAGGTTTCCTGAATCAGACCATCAGGACTTTTTTTTTTTTTTTTTAATTTTTTTTCAACGTTTATTTATTTTTGGGACAGAGAGAGACAGAGCATGAACAGGGGAGGGGCAGAGAGAGAGGGAGACACGGAATCGGAAACAGGCTCCAGGCTCTGAGCCATCAGCCCAGAGCCCGATGAGGGGCTCGAACTCACGGACCGCGAGATCGTGACCTGGCTGAAGTCGGACGCTTAACCGACTGCGCCACCCAGGCGCCCCCCTAGTTTTTTTAAATTAAGAATTCAAAAGCAGATTGCTTCATCACTTCTGTTACCTGCTTTCAGATTAATTTCTATTTTCCATCTGCTTTTATTAATGATACCGGCAATTCCCCGTCTCTAGATGTCGGTGATAGAAAAAATAAACCCTGTTTAAGCCCGTTTTGTCAAGTGTTTCCTTGATGACACCCAAATGCTGTCATTAATTGATACACTTGGAGTTGAATGAAGTCTCCTTTTATTTCATTAACTTTCTATCTGGTTATCACTAATTTCAGCCTCCAATGCACAGGTGTCAGCCTTTTAGTGAAAACTCAGCTTTGGGATATTGCTTGACAGTAAATCTTAGTTTTAATTTTTTCAAGGTTGGTTTATTGTCCCTTAATAGCTATTTTATCATGAATTTATAAAATCTGTATTAGGAAGTATTAGCTAGATATCACTTAATATCCCAGGATGTGCTAGTCAGTGAATATTTTGTCTTCTACATTTACTTTTAAACATTTGTATGTGAATCTATTGATAATTGGATGTCAGTGTATTAGGCTTCCGAAGTGCCTTATCTTTAAAATCATTTGAATGGTTTTTCAGTATTAATAACTCAGCAAAAGTAAATTTCAACCAAGTAAAAAGTTTGGGGGCAAACACGACACTCCTTGGACCTCTGTAGAAGTCACATTAAACTCAATGAATTACAGACTCTAAAAATAAGTGCTCTAACAAGCAGCAAGGGTTGGGGGGGGGGTGCTGCTTGTTTAGAAACTGTAAGCCACCTTAGCTACCCAGACACAGAGCTCTCTACTTTTGCCTGTGTCTTGATGATCTCTTGCGTTTGGGACTTGGCAAGATGGACCCTAGTTGGTGCTTATCTTCCCTCAGTTGAAATTTGTAGTCAAGGAGGACTGCAGACTTTGCAACCAGAAGACTAAAAATGTTTATTGGCCCTACTCCCCTTTTCTGACTTTATTCATAATAATTAAGAGAAAATTTGATGCAAGTTCTGTAGGTGATGGGCTAATCCAGTGGTTCCCGAAGTGTAGTTCCTGGACCAGCCGCATGAGCATTACCTGTGAGCTTACTAGAAAAATAGATTGTCGGGCCCCACCTCAGACCTGCTAGATGAGAAACTGGGGATGGGGCCCCACCACTTTGTTTTTTCTTTAAGCCCTGTAGGTATTCTGATACATGCTCAAGGTTGAACAACTGACTTCAATCATTAGGATCAGGTTAGGAATAAGCTCCAATTAGCCCAGGAATGTTAACTTCAGCTGGAAATCTGGGGGGGCAAGAGATCAAAAAGAAGGGTGTTTTTCTTCAGTCAGCAAGGACAGCTGCTGCTGGCAAACAAAAATCGCTGATGAACTAGCATTGGTTGCACAACGTGAGGAAAGATGGACAATATCGTTACTTATTCATTTATTCCTTATTTGTCTTTAACAGTCCACTCATAGGGATTGTTTGCTGGGTATTGAGCTATATTTTGAGAAAGGTGCAGGGTGTTCCCTGAAAGAATGAATATTCTGGGGGTCGGGAGGAAGAAAGTACAAGTGGAATGGGAAGAAGGAACCGCGCAAAATACGTTAAGTGCTTTAAAGAGGGACAGATGATAGGCTTTGGAAACCTACATGAGCGAGCCATTAAAAATGAAAAGACAAAACCTCACTTTAGTTGAAATGAAGGTACAGAGTTGGGCACTGTAACACCTTAGTGACACTTTCCATCCTTACACTGTTTTGTGAGACCGGCAAAAAGAACAGAGGTCTGGAGGCACAAGAATGGGGATACGGTGCATCGTTTCAGTAATAATTTATGCTCCAGGGAAGCTGCAGTAGAAAAACATGAACACAAAAATAATCAAAATACTCAGCGACAGTCTTTTCATTTTCTGAGGCTAGTACACCTCAGCAGGGAAAACAATCCACTTAGACACGAAATAAATCGACATGACTTAGAAAACGTCTGTGACCCTACAAGCGAAATTGAAGGGCACAGCAAAAACTACTTCTTGGGAAACCTGATGAGATCTAGTCCATGTGGATTTTGTCCCACCATTTCAACCTGATCAAATGCAGCTCACTGCATCCTAATTGTTAAAAGGAAGAATTGACTGAGGAGAAAAATCAACTCCCACTATTGTTCCAGAGACATTTTCCAGCCAGGGAAGAATTCAGTCTCTGAGATCTGGCAGAGGCTACTGTGCGGGAATTGCTTACAAAGCTTTCCCTGTGATTTAAAAGCATGAAATCACCTCATTTCAAAGTTGAGAGATGACAAAAAAAAAAAAAAAACCCCACACACACACTCACACACTCACTCTTATCTGCCCTCACAGCCTGAATTTTGAATCAGGCTTGGGCTAGAGTAGAAGAGTGTGTGTGCTCAAATATCTGTTATCGAAAGCCTGATCATTCTTTTCAAAATTCATGGCAAATACTATTTTTTTTTCCCCAGTACTATGTTACCATCCAAAATAGACCTTGAAGGGCATTCAAATTTTAGAGCAATTTCTGTAGGGAAACAAAATGAAGTCAGAAGAAATACGTTTGTACTTTTTGTATGGAGTCCTGGGATAGTCAAGTCAGACTGTTCGAGGAGGAATTGTTCTTAAAGAATGGCTGGAGATAATTGTGAGATCACAGGGTGGGATTCTAAATTATTCTTTCATCTCTATTTTGTTTCTCCTCTAGCTATGCAACAAACTAATTTATGTCCATTTTATTTGATGCACCAGGGCATTTTTGGCTTCTTTGGGTAGCCACAACTTTTGGCTATCTAGTTAATTTGTATGCCTTCTTTCTAAAGGCAAGTTCATAAAACTCAGTAAGAAAACCTCTTCACACATCATGTAACTGATGTGCTTGAGTGTTGCCTCCTGTAAAGTAAATAAAGCCATATTGATTTCTCCTGGGCCACACAATCTATTTTGTGGAATTTTCTCTCATCCGGCTCAAATCCCTGCATGGATTTTCAGCATAGTTGTTTTTCAGCATCAATGAGAACTGGACTAGCTGACGGGAAATTTAGGTAGCTACCGCGCAGATAAACCCCAACACTGAGCTTATTTTTTATATTTAGGCCTAGAGTCCGAGAAAAACTGTCATCCGTGCTTGTCATTATTGCTACTAAGGCAAAAGCTTCCAGATTCCAAGAGTAAGGAAAATGTAGAAAGAGGTGGAAATAGGAGTGTCTGAATTATCCACACACATCCCAGGTGATGAATTTTCTAACGAGGGCCTCAGGCTAGCAATAGCATTTAAAAGGTCCTAATCCTTTGCTGCTTGCTACCCTGCGTCACACACCATATACCCTTGGGTCCCAAGAACCGTGTTAGCAAGGCAATAATTATATTAAAAAATACAAGGAATAATATTGTTGTGTTGCTTAATGCCCCTGTGTTTGTGCACCTCTTCCTTTATTGACAGCTTAAAATGTGTCTGGCGTTTCTTGGAATTCAAGATGTAAGTACATATTCCTTACTATCAAGAATCTCAAAATTTAGTAGGAAAACTATGGCCAGACACCAGTATTATAGCACAGATCACATTGTAATAGATAGATACAGACTGGATGATAGACAATACATAGGATTCATAGCAGATCTCAAGGCCTACATGGTCTAGCTTCCCGCTATCCTTTGACACCATATTCTCCCATCATTGTCCTTTGTTGTTTCCTTTTTTTCCTTGACTGAAAGAAACTGTCTATGATACATCTATACATGAGCTTGAAGACAAATATGCATCTGTTGATGAGCTTGAAGATAAATATGCATCTGTGAAATAACCACAGTCTAAGCCATAGCCATAAATGTGTTCTTTACCTTTGGAAGTTTCTTCCCACTCTGTCCTTTTTATAGAACACTTAGGGTCTATCCTCTTAGCAAGGTTTTAAGTCTATAATACAGTATTGACTATAGTCATCATGCTGTACAATAGATCTTTGGGAATTTCACATCTTTTATAAATGAAACTTTGCACTCTTTGACCTCTACTTCTGATTCCCTTTGCCCCAGGCCCTGGCAACCACTATCCTAGTCTCTGCTTCTAGGAGTTTGACCATTGTACCTTCATCATGAACAGTATCCTGTGTCTGTCCATTTACGGCTTGCTTCACTTGGTGTAATGTCCTACGTGTTCATCTATGTTGTCACAAATGTTAAGATTTCCTTTTTAAGGGCTGAGCAATATTGTGTAGATTTCCCACACCTTATTCATTCATTAATAGACCTTTAGATTACTTCCTTGTCTTTGCTGCTGTGAATAATGCTAAGACAACCATGGGGGTGCAGCTTTCTCGTTGAGATTTTGATTTCAATTCCTTTGGATATATATTCCCAGAAGTGGGATTGCTGGATAATAGGGTATCTATCTTTCCTGTGTTGAAATTCTATACTGTTTTACAAAATGACTGCATCAATTTACATTTCCTCTAACAGTGTACAAGAGTTCTTTCCTACATATCCTTGCTAAAACTTACCTTTTCTTGTTTTTTCTGATGGTCATCCTGAAAAGTATGAGGTAATCACTCATTGTGGTTTTGATTTGCATTTCCCTGATTAGTGATATTGAGCACCTTTTCACATATTTATTGGCCATTTGTATATTGGAGAAATGCGTATTCAATTCCTTTACCTATTTTTTTTTTGCTATTGTATGAATTCTTTGTTTTAGACATTAACCCTTTTATAGATGTGATTTGCAAATATTTTCTCCCATTCTGTAGATTGCCTTTGTTTTGTTGATTGTGGTAGGACTTGTTTGTTTGCTTGTGTGTGTGTGTGTGTGTGTGTGTGTAGAGGGTGGAGAAGCTCTCTAGTTTGTCATAATCCCACTTGTCTATTTTTGATCTTGGTGTCCTAGCCAAGAAATTACTGCCAAAGCCAATGTCCAAAAAGCCTTTCTACTCTATTTTTTCTTGTAACATATTTAGTCTGCTTACAGACTAGGTTTATAGGGGCGCCTGGGTGGCTCAGTTGGTTAGGTGTCCGACTTTGGCTCAGTCCCCGTCTCATGGTTCATGGGTTCAAGCCCTGCGTCAGGCTCTGTACTGACAGCTCAGAACCTTGAGCCTGCCTCTGATTCTGTGTCTGTTTCTCTCAGCCCCTCCCCTGCTCGTGTGGTCTGTCTCTCAAAAATGAAATAAACATTAAAAAATTAACAGACTGTATTTTTAATAATTTTATATTCATCTATAAATACATATTTTTATTATATTTTCATGTAATTTTTATATTTTACTATTAGCCATTGCCATTATATCCATTTGGAGTTGGGGTTTCTTTTTTTGTGTGGAGAGATAGGGGTTCAATGTTCCTTGTTTGTGTGTGGTTGTGCAGTTTTCCTAATACCACTTTTTGTGGAGACTGTCTTTTTCCCCCCACTGTGAATTCTTGGTACCGTTGGCAAATATTAGCCTATATGTGGGGTTTATTTCTGGACTTTCCGTTCCATTAATGTGTATGTCTGTCTTTATGCCAGTACCATACTGTTTTGATTACTGTGGCTTTGTAATATATTTTAAAATCAGGAAGTGTGATGCCTCCAGCTTTGTTCTTGCTCAAGATTGCTCTGGCTACTCAGGATCTTTTGAGGTTCTATGTGAATTTTAGGACTGTTTTTTCTATTTCTGTAAAACCTGCTATTGTGATTTTTATAGAGATCACATTGAACCAGTAGATCACTTGAGGTAGAATGGCTATATTTAACAATACTTTGCCAATCTATATTCATGAATGTTTTCCCCTTATTTGTGTCTGCTTTATCCTATCAGTGTTTTATATTTTTCAGTGTACGTGTCTTTCATATCCTTGGATAAGTTTATTCCTAATCATTTTTTTAATGCTTATTTATTTTTGAGAGAGAGAGACAGAGTGGGACCAGGGGAGGGGCAGAGAGAGGGAGAAACAGAATCCGGAAGCAGGCTCTAGGCTCTGAACTGTCTGCATAGAAACCAATGCGGACTTGAACCCATGAGCTGTGAGTGATGACCTGAGCTGAAGTTGGACACTTAACCAACTGAGCCACCCAGGTGCCCCAGCAATTTATTCTTTTTGATGCCATTGTGAGTGCATTGCTTTGCTAATTACCTTTTTGGGTAATTCACTGTTAGTGTATAGAAAAGCAGCGGATTCTTGTACATTTTTTTTTTTTTTGTATTCTGCCACTTTGCCGAATTCTAATATTTTTTTTCTTGTGATGTCTTTAGGGGGTCTCTATAATATTATGTCCTCTATAAACAGATAAAATGCAAATAAGAAAGAAAAACAAAACTTTTTGCCTAGATGCACTGGATAGGGCTTCTAAATTGAAGTGATTCTGGATGTCCTTGACTTGTTTCAGATCTTAGAGGAAAAGCTTTCAGATTTTTCGCCATTGAGTATGATACTAACTGTAGGATTTCCTACGTCATCTTTATTGTGTGGAGGTAAATTGCTTTATCTAACTTGAGACTTTGTGTCATAAACAGGTGTTGTTTTGGCAAATGCTTTTTCTGTATCCATTGAGATGATCATGTGATTTTTATTCATTTGATTAATGTGATACATCACCTTCATTGATTTGTATATGTTGAAGTATCCTTGCATCCCAGAAATAAATCGTGCTTTCATGCTGTTTGATTCATGATTGTTTTATGTGCTCCTGAGCTTGGTTTGCTGATAATTTGTGGAAGAGTTCGGCATCCATATTCATTAAGGATGTTAGCATATGAGTCTTGTGTCTTCTTTGGGTTTTGGTATCAGGGTGATGCTGGCCTCAGAGTTCGTTCCTTTTTTTTCCCCCTTAAGTATATTTTGGAAGGGCTTGAGGAGGATTATTTTTTTTAAGTTTTGGGTAAGATTCACTTGTGAATCAAGTTTTTGTTGTTGGAAGGATTTTGATTGCTGATTAAATTTCATTTGTTGATCTCATCAGGCCTCTTTCTCTTTGATTCAGGCTCCTATGTTGCTAGGAATTTACCCATTTCTTGGAGGTTTTCCAATTTGTTGATGTTTAATTACTTCTAATAGTCCCTTATTATCTTTATTTCTGTGGCATCATTTGTAATGTTTCCTCTTTCATTTCTGATTTAGTCTTTTTTTTTCCCTTGATCTAGCTAAATCGTCATCAATTTTGTTTTTCAAAAAACCAGCTCATTGGTCAATTTTTATATTCTCGGGTTTATTTTTGCTTAAATCTTTCCTTTCTGCTAACTTTGGACTTAGCTTGTTTTTCTAGTTCCTTGAGGTGCAATACTAGTTAGTGTAGGTATTTATCACGATTAACTTCCCTTTTAGTACCACTTTGGCTTTCTGCCACATGTTTGGAAAAGTTGTGTTTTGTTTTCATTCATTGGTCTTGAGATACATTCTAATTTTTCTTTCGATTTTCTTTGACCCAAAGGTGGTTCAAGATGTGTTGTTTAATTTCCATGTATTTGTAAATTTCTTACCCTTTTTTTCATTTGAAGGTTTACTCTGTTGTGGTTCCAAAAGATATTTGAAATGACTTTAATCTTTTAAATACGTTGACTTGTTTTGTGACCTAGCACGTGATCTAACCTGGAAAATGTACCATTTGCACTTGAAGAATGTGTGTTCTGCTCTTGAATGGGCTGTTCATTATGTGTCTATTAAGTGTCTTTGTCTATGGTCTAGTTTTAAGTCTGCTTTTACATTATTGATCTTCTGTCCAGACACTCTGTCCATTATTGTATTTGGGGGTATTGAAGCCTGCTACTATTGTATTGCTGTCTCTCCCTTCAGATCTAAAGGGGCTCTAATTTTGAGTGTATCTGTATTTGTCATATCTGCCTGTTGAACTGATCATTTTCTTATGATGTAATGACCTTATTTGTTTCTTGTGATGGTTTTGACTTTTTTTCTGATAAAAGTATAGCCATTCATACTTTCTTTTTGGTTCTTACTCTTTTTTTTTTTTGCTATTTGCATGGAATATTTTTTTCTATACCTTCAATTTCAGCCAATGTGTGCCATTAAGTAAAAAATGGATCTCTTATAGACAGCATCTAGTTGGAATTGGGTTTTTTTTTTTTTTTAATCCATTCAGCTATTCTGTCTCTTGGTGAGTTTAGTGTAGTTTCATTTGCATTGATTGTTATTGATTAGTAATCGACTTGTTATTTTGTAAATTGGAATATTTTTTTCTATACCTTCAATTTCAGCCAATGTGTGCCATTAAACAAAAAATGGATCTCTTATAGACAGCATCTAGTTGGAATTGGGTTTTTTTTAATCCATTCAGCTATGCTATCTCTTGGTGAGTTTCATGTAGTTTCATCTGCATCAATAGTTATTGATTAGTAATTGACTTGTTATTTTGTAAATTTGTTTAGTAGTCATGTTTTTCCTTATTGTCTTCCTTTGTAATTTTTTTTTTTTGCCTTGATTCTTAGTGTGTTTCAAAATACCAGCTTCTGTGCTCTTGCTGAAATACATTAGTATGTTCTACCCAGGGTTTTTGCATTTTGTTCCTTTGACTGTGTACGGACTGAAGGTCCTTATTTTGTTAAATGTTTATTTTGAGAGAGTGAGCACGAGCAGGGAAGGGGCAGAGATGGAGAGAGAATTCCAAGCAGGCTTGATGCTAACCATGCGCTAACAGCATGCCACCAGCCCTCTTGGGGCTCCATCTCACAAACCATGAGATCATGACCTGAGTCAAAATTAAGACTAGGACTCTTAATGAACGAAGCCATCCAGGCACCCCTCCAATATCCTCTTATTAAAGGAGTATTCAGTGATCACCCTTTTACCACCACTATTCTGTCTACTTTTATCTTGGTTCTTCATTGGTTATCACTGTCCTGTTATGTTTATTGCTTTCTGTCTTCTAGAATGTAAGCTCCATTAATAGTGTGAACGTCTGTTAATCACTATATCCCCAGTGCCAGAATAGAACCGACATGTAGTAAGAACTTTAATGACTGAGTTAATGACTAAATTGAGGTAAAGGCAAACTGTAGGGGACCATACAGAGGATTCTGTATGAAGGAATCTAGTCTTTATTAGGTAGCTGTATCATATTGCTCCTGCCACAAAAATACCATATCCTAATAGAACTATAAGCTTCTATTTCTTTGTATCTACAGATCAACAGCTGATGTTTAGCTGATTTAAGCTGTGCTCAGGGGTGATTGTGCTGTTCTCACTTGAGCTCACTTTCAAACACCTGTAGTCAGGTGGGTCTATAGCTGATCTTGGGCTGCACACCACTTGGGTTGGCACAGCATCATGCTTCATTTTCCCCCTGGGACCAGCAAATCAGCCTGGGAATCTTCGTCTCTGGGTGATGACAGACCCAAAAGAGCAACATGACCTAAGATAGCAGTTTGAATCCTCTGCTTACATCATGATTGCTAACATTCCATTGGCCAAAGCAAATTACATGGCTAAGCCGATGAAAGAAGGGCTAAGATTTAAAACAAATTTACCACAGTAGGTGATGTTACTTTGTGATTTTTGGCAGTTTAATGCTCCTTTACAGATTGCTATAACATTTAAAATTTTCCAGTACGGAGATATTATCTGGAGCCAACATTGAATTAATGATGGGTAACCATTATGCAGTCTACCAGTAAAATAGTTTCTAAGACGCTTATGTTATATGTATGTCCTAATCACAATATGCCCATTAAGTAGGTCAATCAGTTGGACTGTTTAGAGATAGTTTGTCTTATACAGAATTTATTTCCCAGCTTTTATCCTAGAAACAACAAGGTGCTCCCTCTGATCCCATCCAATTTCCCTTTTGTGGGAATTTAATTTATAAGACTGCTGACTTTAATTACAGATGGAAGCATGAAACTGTTCTATCAAAAAGTAATTGACTGTCATAATAGTATAGCTTTGAGATTTTTCTTATTTTCCTCTCCGATCTAAAAAGAGTAGGCTCTGGAGATTAGAGTTAATGATGCTGATGGTGTACTGATTGCTGGGTTATTTGTTTTCTTTCTTCTTGCATTTGGGACTAACCTGATTATTTTAAAGACACCTGCAATTCTTTAGCAAACGTCTTTCGAGTTCCAATTTGGGTAATTTGCCTTCATGTGTGGGTACTGCAATATTACAGTGTGCTCCCAAAGATGACACGATGACAATTGTGTGGTTTAATAGAACCAGCAGAGAATAATTTCAACACTGGACAAAAATCTGGGAGTTGAGACATTTGTCACTAGCAGGATTTGGTTAAGCAGAATTTCCTGTCTTCCTAGTAAAACTGAAGCCTCATCTACATACAAGAGGTAAAAAGGTAGAGACAGTTAAATTTTTGGAGGTCGTTTGCCTGTGTATCTGGCCGACCAATAAATCTTTAATGAGTGCATACTCTATATTCCAGATAGTCAACCATAAGCTAAAATCCTTAGCACTTTTATGAGTTGGAGCCTGAGTGGAGTCAATTACTGACAGGTGAATCTTATATTACAGTGATGTCTGTTGCCTTTGTCTTAGTTAGAATCTACTACTTTAACACTGTCCAAGAAGGGCTCTGTGCTTCCTATGCTAAAATGGAACAGACTTGCTTGTCTTTGTTTCTTTTATTTACCATTTTATTTATTTTTATTTTTTATTGACCATTTTAAAAGTCATTCTCTCCTAAACATCTGCCTTTAGTTCTTAGCTTTGCCAACTTTCTGTAAATGATCTGGTAATTTTATAATTGGTTTATTTTAAACATAGGATGACAGTAATTAAAAGGTGAACAAGTCAATACAGGCATGCACAATCCCACAAGGATACCCAAAGATGGGAACAATGAAACAAGTCTATTTTCTTAGTATTTCATTAAAACAACTTTTTAAAAATAGTCTCCATTAAAGAAGTTTAATAACATAACTAGCATTTAGATCTGTTTCACTTGATACAATAAACATGATTTCTCACCTCTAGATAATCCCAACCGGACTGTGATGGAACCATGACAAATTTCCAGAAGACTTTTTTCACTAGACAGTTTTATCTCAAACTTTATATAAAACCAGGTATATTTTGGAGAGTCTATCACCCCATACCTGTGACATTTCACATAATGACTCTGTAAAGATATATTCTGACACCTTCTCATTAGCAAGTTATATAGGTTGCTTATTAAAGTAGTGGAAATTACTTTGAATGAACTCTGCAAAGCTGGGTAAATGACTATGTGAGAATGAGTTAATCAGCTGTCTTTGTTAAATGTTTTTCTAAGTGTGGGAGGCCTTGGCAGGTAATTTGGCTTCCTCTGATTTGCGGCTGCTGTCATCATTGCTATGTGTGATTGATATGTCTGCCTGGACAGATTTACAACCTGACACTAATGCTGATGAATGGTTTAAAGATACTGAATTATTGATAATTTCCGAAGTGCCACTGGAATTGGATCTAAGAAGCTGGTTTCCAAGTTACAACCCCGTATCGTGGGGATACCGTTGAGGCAACGTTTCTTGGTGGGGAATTTTGAGTTAAACTTCATATCCTACCCTGTGCACTAAAAATGCAACTAATTATGCTATGGCTTTTCTCTAGTAGAACAAATTCCAGTCTCTTCTTTGGTACCATGGTAGACGCATTCTTACACAAAACCGATTTCTTTATAGTTAGCATACCCTACTTTCACCTGCAACTACTTTATAAAGGGAGATAGCATTTTTTTTGTCTTAACAGCTGTAGCGTGTTTTGCCAGAGATGTAGAATGTTCGACTTAAATGGAGCATTTCATAACACCCGGTCTACTATTTCTCAAAACCTCTCCGGTGTCAGAGGGGGGTGCGTACATGCATCCTGGACCCTGAGGGCAGAGCATAAAACAAATCATTTGAAGTCCTAAGGTTTGAATTGTCCTGATCTTCCCATGTCCATTGAACCAAGAATTCGGCTCAGCTGAGCAACCTTGTTCCTAAGAATTAGCTAAGGAGCCTCCTTACTTATCCTGTGGGAATTCTAATGCCTTTCTTGAGATGTCTGGAAATTCCTAAAGACTTACGTCCTCTTGAACACCCGATTTCCTATTTCCACTTCAGTCTTGCTGAAGTCCTCTTCAGTTATTCTCTGCTCACTGGCCCTTGCGGGTGGAACGGTTTGTTTCCATCCTTTACCCATGATGCAACCCCTGCAAGGTATGTGGAGGAATAGCCAACCTCGGTAAAAGTCTTGGAGTGGTCACGGCCTGACCTCACAGCCAGGTGCATGTTAAAAGTAAACTCGGTCATCTTCTGATGGCCAACTTTGTTGCCCCTGACGCCAGCATCATCTCACTGGTTAATCCAAGTGGGCTCCTCTCCTGCCATCATGTGGCTTGTTTCATAACTTAATCACTCTTGGTCCCTCCAGTCCCCATTCTTCAACTCTAAATTTTTGCTAACTTCTTATTCAGAACAGGTTAGCTAGCTCTTTGTCTAGCCCCAGCAAGGTAAGGCTATTCCACTTGGCACCTTTTTATAATTAAACATTTATGTCAAGGTGGTTCTTGGAACAAGATTGTTTTATTCAATAGAGAAATTCGATAAAGGGTCTCCTTTTTTCTTTCAGGCTATATTGATACTAAAACAACTTGTTCCCCTTAAATCTTCAGTATATTTTCTGCTTCAACAACATGTGCCTATTCTTTTTTTTTTGGTGGGGGGGGTGGTTGAAAGTTGTATCTTCTTTTTCTATAACTTTGTAAAATTTTTAAATTTTCAAATTTACATCCAAGTTAGCATATAGTATAATAATTTCAGGAGTAGATTCTAGTGATTCATCCCCTACATCTAACACCCAGTGCTCATCCCAACACATCTTCCTTCATGCTCCTTGCCCAGTTAGCCCATCCCCCCCCACTCCCACAACCCCTTCATCAACCCTCAGTGTGTATTTTAAGAGTCTTTTATGGTTTGTCCCCCTCCCTGTTATAACATTATTTTTGCTTCCCTTCCCTTAGGTTCATCTGTTTTAGGTCTTAAATTCCACATATGAGTGAAGTCATATATTTGTCATTCTCTAATTTCACTTAGCGTAATACCCTCTAGTTTCCTCCATGTTGTTGGAACATGTGCCTGTTTTTAACTGATAATTTTGGGCTTCCCCTTCAGTTTCCTAACAATGGAGTTGGAGAAGAATGGGTCTGTTTCCTGGCACATGAGTATGGATCTATTTCAGCCTCTCCCCTATTAGAAATGAGTAATGAAATCCAGGGACATTGTGGCCTACTCCATGTCTCCAAATTGAGAACATTTAATAGGGACTACAAAATTCTGTTACTCAAGATCGACGAAGTTACTCATTGTTAGTGAAATTATATAAGTGCATCTCTGCTTTCCAATAGGTGTTTCTTAACAGTGTTAATTTTTGAAGGAAAATGTTCTGTTCTAATAAAAAACTGTGTAAGGGGCACCTGGATGGCTTGGTCGGTTGGGCATCCACCTTCGAACTCCGGTTATGATCTCATGGTTTGTGAGTTTGAGCCCTGCGTCGGGCTCTGTGCTGACAGCTCAGAGCCTGGAGCGTGCTTTGGATTCTGGGTCTCCCTCTCTCTGCTCTTCCCCTGTTCATGCCCTGTCTCTCTCTCTCTCACTCAAAAATGAAACATTAAAAAAAAATTAAAAATGTAAAATCTTCAATGACACAAGTTTTCTTTCCATTCGTACCTGCACTGACTGGTTTGTGATAGCTTTTGGAATATTAGCCCCAGAAAATTTTAGTTACACTAAATATGTACCATGATGTGGGAAGGTTTATTTGTCAGATTCTATCCTGGTAAATTCTTCCTTTGCCCTGTTGGTGAAACACTTGATTACCAAAGTGCAGCAAGACCTTGAACTGCTCTCTCAGAACTGAGGACAAGGTTTCTATTTTGGTTCTTTCCCCCAGGGATTTTTTTTTTCCTCACATGGTTTGGGTTTTGTTAATTTGCAGGATTGTCCACACATATGCTTGTGGGTACAGCTACTCATCAAACACTTTCTGAATTCTTTGTGTTTTGAACTATGCAAATTTTAATCAGGGATTAAATACATATTTACCGTGGCCCTTAAAGTTTTAAAACCTATTTAAGGAGAAGAATCCCAGATCAGTGCAAATAAGTAATGTGAAATTTCAAGTTGGAAGAAAATAATGGAGGAAATAGAAAGCCGAATGTTACATTGGCAAATGGGAGGTATATAGACAAACGTGTTTGTTCCTTTTAGTCCATCTGTCAAAGGCTATGAACTCTGTAAAGGAAGACACCTTATGTATTTACTAAAATTTCCTTCCTGTTTCCCAGGATTCAAGCTTAAGGAAACCCATTCCTAGGGGATCTGGACCTCACGTGAAGAAACCCTAGGACAAACTTCGAAGTACCAGTTAAAAGGCATGGATGGTTCGAGATAGAGTGACAGGAGATGTCAAGGAGGAATTGGAGATGGGTCTAGAAAGATGAGCAGAAGACAGGGACAGGGCTGAGGTGGGGGTTTTGGCAACTCCACGCCAGATAAGAGTGAAAGGAATAGGACAGTAGGAGAAAAGCTGCCAAGATTGGTTCTTATTGGGTTGCAGATGACTGCAAATAAGGGTACAGAGTATTTTCATCCATTTATTATAAAAGTAATAAAAAGGCGCCTGTGGGTGGCTCAGTCAGTTAAGTGTCCAACTTCAGCTCAGGTCATGATCTTGCGGTTTGTGAGTTTGAGCCCTGCATTGGGCTCTGTGCTGATAGTTCAGAGCCTGGAGCCTGCTTCGGATTCTGTCTCCCTTCCTCTCTCTGTCCCTCCCTCCCCCCCAAAAAATAAACATTAAAAAAAATATAAGTAATAAATGTAAGAAACTCCAATCCTATCAAAGTATAAAAAATAAAAAATGAAAACCTTGATTATATAAAGTTGAATTTGCACGAATATGCTTAGAACCTGCTTTTCCATATAAGCTGTGCATTATAGCTACCTTTCCGTGTCCCCACACAACTATCCATCTTGCTATTTTAATTCCCTCAGTGTGGTCTTTTATAGATGTACCATAATTTGTTTAACCAAATTCCCTATTGAAAAGATTCTCTTGATTTCACTGGTATACACATCACAACACCTATCCTATTCGTATTTTGGGGCATGGCTCTGATAATCTTTTTCTTACAGTTTATCTTTTGAGAAAGAGTGCACATGGCAGGAGGGGCGGGAGAGAGGGAGAGACAGCATCTCAAGCAGGTTCCGTGCTGTCAGCACAGAAGCCGATGTGGGGCTCAATCCCACAAACTGTGAGATCATGACCTGAGCTGAAATTAAGAGTTGGATACTCGACTGAGCCCCTGATGATATCTGGATGGATACATTCCTCCAACTTGCTAGATCAAAGTGTATACTTCCGGGGACTGCATATGTTCCCCCATTCATATGTTGAAATCCTAACTCCAGTGTGATTTTTAAGAAGTAGGGCCTTTTGGGAGGTGATCAGGTTATAAGGGTGGAGCCCTTGTGAATGAGACTAGTCCCTTTAGAAAGAAACCCCAGAAATCTCTTGCCCCTTTGGCCATGTGAGGACACCGTCTATGAACTGGGAAGAGGGCTATCACCACACAGTGAATCTGCCATTACTTTGATCTTGGACTTCCTAGCTTTCAGAACTGTGAGAAACAAACGTGTAAGGTGTTCAGTCTATGGAGTTTTTTTTTTTTTTTTTTCTTCTTGCTGTAGTATCCCAGAGACTAAAACACTCTCTTGTTTTAAATTTTGACCCATGTTGCTAGATTACCCACCAGAAATCTCCTCTCCATCAAGGGGGGGAGAAGGAAATGATTTGTGCTTATCTCCCTTGTTGTTCTCAGAGATGTGTATTGGCTGAAGGACGATAGCAGATTCTGTAACAATGGTGAAACTGATTGTAATGGTGCAGATGATCCCAGGGATAAAAGCATGGGGAAGAAACCTGTAAGAGGGAAGAGCCTGCTGTGAGGGTGTTGCACTGGTTGAGTGACAAGTGGATGGGACCATGATGAGAGCAGTTTCTGAAGAAGTTGGAGAGGAGGAGGACTTACAGAACTGGAAGGGTGGGTGGATGTGTGGGTCTGAGAGGATCCTGACTTGGGTACTTTGTATGCCAATAGTGTGCAGACCTGATTGGAGGCAATGACCCCAAGGATCCTCTAGTTACACTGCTGCTAGACTGCAGCCAGCCTGAGGAATGGTTGTCTCAGCAGAGTTCAAGTGTAGCCACCCGAACAGCAGCACTCAAAGACCTAGCTTTTTTGGTATGGGGCAAGGTGACTTGTAGCACTTGGCTTTAAAAGATCTACCGGTTGCCCCTCTCTCAAACCTAGATTCTGTATGGGCAGCCAAACTTGTCCTGTCTACGCTTGAATGTAAAATAAAGACCGAGAGCAAATTTTAAGGCTTTTTTATTTTTATTTTTCATGCTTATTCATCTTTAGAGTGTGAGCGAGCCAGAGCCAGAGCTGAGGAGGAGCAGAGAGAGAGGGAGACACAGAATCCGAAAGAGGCTGCAGGCCCTGAGCCATCAGCACAGAGCTCTATGTGGGGCTCAAACCCATGAGCTGTGAGATCATGACCTGAGCCGAAGTCAGCCACTTAACTGACGGAGCCACCCAGGTGCCCTGAGACTAAGAGCAAACTTAATACAGTTTAGCATTTCTTATGAGAGTAATTTGGCTTTTATTCTCACTGATTTCTTTCTTGTGTTCACCAATGAGTCCATGCTGTGGTTAACTCTTCGAGAGGTGTGACATTGAGACATTGCTTTCATGATGGGGCATCTTCCTTCCATTAACTTCCTTTTCCGCCTCTTTTTCCTGCTCCTTGGTGGCTCTGCCAGTTGTGATGTTGGCCAGCGAACTCCGCTTCCCATTGATGATACCCCTTCTGTGAAATCGGTGCTTTTCTGCTACTTCCCTCTTTCATCGTTATAATTCAGGAAAGGCTGTTGTGTGAATACCTCATTGTAACCTGCAGTCCATTTCGTATTTCCCAGGGTTCTCTACAGCGAAAACCTCGTCAAATGTTGTGGTCCAAGGCTGGGGTCAGCAAACTTGTGAAAAGGCCAGGTGGTAAATATTTTAGGCTTTGTAAGCCATGTATTGTCTCTGCGGTATACCTTTTGTGTTTTGTTTGAATTTTTAATGATCTAGAGAAACCTAAAAACCATTGTTTGCTCACAGGTCATGCTAAAAAGGGTTGGAAATTTGGTTGCTAGCCATAGATTTCAGACTCCTGGTCTAAGAGGTGACATTGTGAAAACGAAAATTTTCTGCTTATAACACTTGTCTAGGAGGTAGTGAAGCCGAATACTGTTATTTCACTAAACTTTTTTGAACAGCAAAAGATGTTCAAGAATCATAAAGTTTGACTTCAGTACCACGGACCCTTAATGGATCTCATTTGAAAACTGACTTTTGGCCAATGAAGTGGGATTTGCTTTAACCAATTATGTAGACTTGGGGACACATTCTGTGGTCTCTCCAGAGTACAAATTTTCAAACCCACTTTTCCTGAAACTCCTGACTTCTCTCACTCCTTCTCCCAAGGTGAACTACCCAGTGAGTTTTGACATTGTTGTATGTTCTCTTGTTGATAAACCTAGGTGTGTTTTTTCCTCTTCCTAGTTTTTGTTGTGGTCTTGGGGAATTCCCTATGTGAAAAATTCAGGTAGAAGTCAGTAGGTGGGGAATTTCTATTGGATGTTAGGTAAGGGGAAGTTTTCGTAGGATTGCTGAGATGCTGTTGAGAGCAAGAACAAAACTGTTAGCAGCTTGAGAATAATAGGGGAATGAACAGATAACGCTATATTTTTGGTATGCAGAGGGTGGGGAGATACTGCTTCTTTATTTAACAAAATGGAGCAAAGATCTTGTCTTTTAAATTGGCCAAAATGACTAGGTTACCCTGTAAATTGTAGAAAATTGACAATGATGCAAATGTTACTTGTTCATAAAAATGCAAATGACTGTGTCCAGACTAATACAATTGTTATATTCACTAATTTTTGATTGCCTATATAGGCTTATCCTTTGAGCTCTCCTGTGGACCAGTTGTAACATCTTTTTGGTTTCTTTAGTGATTTAAACAAAATATTTGTCATGGGCTCATTCGTACTTATATGACCTTTCCGGATTATGAAAATTATCTTTTAACCATCTTCACATCCTACAACGTTTGTCATTATAATATGCATGTGTATTTGTGTCATCCACACATATACTTAATTATATATAATTAGAGTATGGTTTGTATCCATGCTTTTCTCATAGGCGATACATACAAGCAAATTATTTGATAATTATCCGTATAATTCAAGCTCAAAGAAATTGGACTCTACCTTTCTGGGCATTTTGCATGTAATAGCCCTTCTGCCTAAAAAGGTCTCATCACAATAATTGTCTACTTCCTTTTACATATCTGTCAGTCTGTGCTACAAAAAAATACTAAATAGGCCAGGGCCAAGCTGATTGGAGGTTATGGTTCTGCCCATAATTGGACATGTGACCAATTGAAGCAAACCTGAAACTATGAAGAGAGCCCCAAATTCCAACTATATACACTATTGTCCTTTTTTTTCATTTTTCTCATTAAAAATTTTTTTTAATGTTTATTTTTGAGACAGCATGAACAGGGGAGGGTCAGAGAAAGAGGGAGACACAGAATCTGAAACAGGCTCCAGGTTCTGAGCTGTCAGCACAGAGCCCGATGCGGGGCTCGAACTCACGGACCGTGAGATCATGACCTGAACCGAAGTCAGATGCTTAACCGACTGAGCCACCCAGGTGCCCCTCATTTTTTTTACTTAAAACTTTTTTATTTTGGGGCACCTGGGTGGCTCAATCGGTTGGGTGTCTGCCTTCAGGTCAGGTCACGATCTCCTGGTTCATGGGTTGGAACTCCATGTTGGGCTCTGTGTTCACAGCTCAGAGCCTGGAGCCTGCTTCAGATTCTGTGTATCCCTCTCTGCCCCTTCCCTGCTCATGTTCTGTCTCTCTCTAAAAAATATTAACAAAATTTTGTTTTTAATTTTCTTACTTAGAGTATGCACGTGTGAGGGGGAGAGGGGCAGAGAAGGAGGGAGGGGGAAAATCCCAAGCAGGCTCCACGTACAGCACAGAGCTGAACACAGGGCTCGATCTCATGACCATGAAGTCATGACCAGAGCCAAAATCAAGAGTCAGATGATTAACTGACTGAACCACCTATGTGCCCCTGGAATCTATGTTTTTAAAGTTAAATTTTGGTTTTCAGGGGAAGAATGCTGGTACAATTAAAATCTATATGCCTGGTTTTGTATTTGGCAAGCTGGCTTGTAAATGTTTTAGGTATTTAGCTCCATTAGATTCAGTGACTATGTCCTGATTTCCTCTCATGTGGCAAGTATCGTACTAGGTATTTGGAAAAGCAAGATAAGTAGACTGCTCACCTGCTGAGCACAATGTCTAATAGAAGGAGCCAAGAACTGAAGTGAGTACAGGGTTCTCTGTAGTAACTGAAGTCTGTAAAAAGTACACAGCATGTAGGAGAGAATGATTAGCACTGAGCAGAGTAGAGCATGGAACTCTGTAAACTATACCAAATGCTAAAGGCTACGAATCATGAAGATTAATTCAAAGAGCATATACTGAGATCTTAAAATTGGAACGCTAGGTGAAGTGCTCTCGATCCATATACACACCAGCACAAATAACATACAGACCATGACTCCAGAATCTCAGTCTGTTGGAGAAAACAGAAAAGGGAATGTGTGATAATCATTAAAGTGGTGCCTTGAAGACCTGAATCAAAACCTGTAGGAATTTGAGAGGCACTGGGGAGATAAGGATCTATCTAGGAAGGCTTCTGACGGATAAGCTGGAGTCAAGTCTGGAAGGAAATGTGAGAAGAGACCAGGAAAGCTAATAAGGGTGTGGGATGAATATTCTAGGCAGAGAACAGTAAATGCAAAGGCCCAAAATCCTAAGAGATAGTCCAGCACATTAGGGAAGTGTGACCTGATGAGCTCAAGGAAGGAGAAGAGGTAAGATTCAGTGCTGTACAAATAGAAGGTCCTAGAGGAAGGGCATTGTCTGTCCTATAAGTGGTAGGAGGAATTTTTGAAATGTTTAGAATGAGAAGAGCACCAGAGTAGCCTTCATAAAGTATCACTCTAAAAACAGTGTAGAGAAGGAGTAGAGCAAAATAAAAGACAAAGGGACTAAATAGTTTCTCTTAGGAATCTGGATGGGAAATGAACATGGCCTGAAATGAGGCACAGGCAGTGGATTCAGAGGGAAAGATAGTCCAGACATAATAAGAAAGAACAAGGCTTAGTGACCTGGGGAAGACCCAGAAGGAGATGTGCAGGATGGCACCCGTATTTCTGGCTTGTAGTTGATAGTGCCATTCCAAATGGAAATGATGGCAGAGGAGGAGAGGTAGGAAAGCTGTAACCTGCCCCAAACAAAACACAATTAAGATGTGTGTAGGATCCAAATAAATATGCCAAGGAGGGCAGTTGGAAAAGTTGAGTTCAAAATTCAAAAGAAACAAGAGTCTAACATTTGGGACCTTTCAGCGTATAGTTAGAGTTGAATAACTGGATGAAGTCACTCGGGAAAGTGAATAACATTGGAGCAGAAGTGGATGCCAACGAATCTGAGTACATAACGCATGAAATGGGGGCACTGAGGAAGAAGACCAGAAGCAATATCAATAAGTAACCAGTGGCTAGAGGAAACCAGAAGTACCACAGAAATCAAGCAGAGGTTCCAAGATGATGCAATGGCTACCATTACAGAGTGCTGTAGAGAGGCCATGGGAGGGCAAAAGGAAAAACCATATGCAAAGACCTTAGTACCTACTGGATTGAAACAAAAAGTATGTGAAATTAAAGCCAGAGTGTAGTAGGCTATGGAGTGAAAGAGAAACGAGGATGGTTGTGTGTGTGTGTGTGTGTGTGTGTGTGTCTAAGATGCTGTGAAGGAGAGATCCAAAAAGTGGAGGGGAATGAAGTATGGCTTATTTGTAAAGATGCACAGTTCATGAGAGCAGACCACCTTGGCTTGGTTGGCTGCTGTAAACTTTTTGTTGTTGTTTTTAGTTTATTTGTTTGGAAAGCTAGAGCAGGGCAGAGAGAATCCCAAGCAGGCACTATGCTGTTAGTGCAGAGCCTGACGTGATGCAGGGCTCGATCCCACAGATGGTGAGATCGTGACCTGAGCGGAAACCAAGAGTTGGAAGCTCAACCGACTGAGCCACCCAGGCACCCTGGCTGCTGTAAATTTTTTGAAGAGTGTGTGGCAAGTAACAGGCATTTGTTGAATTCATTTGTTGGTTGAGTGCATAAATGAGAGGAGGAGATACTTGAGGATGCCCGTACATTAACGGAAAAAACAAACCCCTTCGTGTAGATGGTGGCTTCCACCAAAGGCAAGAAAACTACAAGGGCACTGGATGGGAGGAGAGGCTCTGAGACTGAACATGGAACATCGCCTTGGTGTGAAGGTTCTCCTTACCAGACCTGTACCAATAAGATGCTCAATAATGTTAGAGAATTTCAAGGCCGTTTCACCATGATAAGTAGAGACCTCTTCAAATTTCAAGGATGTTGTGGTTAAAAAAAACAGCATGTCTTCACCCCAGGATGCCCCTTTAAGAGTGACACAAATAATTCAGTTAATTATGCATGTAAGTGAGGTGCAAGGACTGAATTATTTGAAAGAATAGCTTTGATTCTATACCCGGCATTCTGAGTACTGGTGTTCGTTTACAAAGTGCCTCACTAGTCTCACTGTTAATCTCACTGATGGCTCCTTTTAATAACACTCTGGGGTAAGTTAACTCCTCCATTAACCCTAATAGTTCATGTCAGCATAAAGGACACTAAATGAGAAAACGAATCCCATTCATACTTGACAGCCCCCAACCCAAGTCCCTCTCCAAAAGCCTTATTCTTCATACCAGATGAAGAAATACCAAGATTGACTCAGCATAGAACTTGTCGCTAAGGTTTGAGCAGCTAGAATATAGCTATCATGTGATATATAACATGATATTTTCTAGAATGAACATACATGCTATTCAAGCTACTTTGATTTGTTTTTAATGACTTGTTTTAAAACACCTAGCAAGGTCAAGAAAGCTGCCCCTGCCTAGCCCCTATGCTAACTCTAAGTCTGTTTCTGAAATGTGAGAGACCAGTGATCACCGCATGTGAAATAGAATATTGTATGCGAATGTGGATACAGTCTAACTCTCCAGCCCTAACTTTGAGTATCTACAAGACAACCCCCAAGCAGGTTGCAGCTCTTGACTACACATAAACTATACTGGAGGGTGCTTGCAAGAGGCTGAAGTTCTGCACTACCTAGTTTGGGGAACAGGCTGCTGGAATTAGAATTTTATTCATGTGACCACATTTGCATTCCCAGTGGGACTGGAGAAGTCCGGCCACACTCCCACTTTGTATAAATTCTGGGATCTTTCCTGTAAAAGCTTGAGTACAACTCAAGGTACCTGGCTTCATAAAGTAAGATACAATGACAAGGTAATCAGAATTTCCCCCCTGTAAACCTTTTCCCCCAGTTTTATTGAGATAATTTACATATAATATTATATAAGCTTAAGGTGTCTAACAAATATTTGATACACGTATATATTGAAAATTACAAGAAATTTAGTTCATCACCTCACATAGTTTTTCTTGTGATGAGAACCATAAAGATCTGTGTCAGCAACATTCAAATATACAAAATAGTATTGTTAACTATAGGCACCATGCTTTACATTGTATCCCCAGGACTTACTTATCTTATAACTGGAAGTTTATACCTTTTTGACCACCTTTGCCATTTTTCTACCCCCTACCCCCACCTATGGCAACTACCAATCTGTTTCTAGGAGTTCAGATTTTCAAACTTCATGTGAGTGAGATCGTACAGTGTCTATATTTCTGACTTGTTTCATATAACATAATGACCTCAAGTTTCATCCGTGTTGTTGCAGATGGCAAGATTTCCTCTTCAATGGCTATATAATCCAGTGTGTATATCACATTTTCTTTATCTGTTCATCCATTGATGGACAATTAGGTTGCTTCCCTGGCTTTTGTATGTGTTGCAATGAACATAGGGAAACGGTGATTTCACTTCCTTTTCCTATATAGCCGGAAGTGGAGTTGCTGGATCAGATCATGGCTGTATATTAATTTTGAGGAACTCCATACTATTCAGAGTGGCTGCACCAATTTACATTCACAACCACAGTGCACAGGATTCCTTTCTATTCCACATCCTCACCAACACTCGTTATCTTGTCTTTTTGATGATAACCATTGTAACAGGTGTAAGGTGATATCTCATTGTGGTTTTGATTTGCATTTCCCTGATGATTACTCATGATGAACAGCTTTTTATATCCCTATTGGCCATTTAAATATCTTGTTTGGAAAAATATTCATGTCATTTGCCCACTTCCTAATTGGATTTCTTGGTTTTGTTTTTGCTCCTGAGTTAGAGAGTTCCTTATATATTTTACATATTAGCCCCTTGTCAGGTGTGTGCTTTGCAAAGATTTTCTCCTCCTATAGGTTGCCATCTCACTTTGAGTTTTGCTGTTCTTTTGTAAGCCTTTGGGGTGTTTTCTTTACTAGTGAGTAATCAGACAAGTGAGGTGAGTCACACAAGTGCAAGTTTGGATTTGTTGTGGTTTACTTAAAATAGGATACTTTGTTCATTACGGAAGTTTTTACGTCGATTTTGGATTTTTAAAAGTATTATATAATCACATTATTTATCTTGATAGTAACTTTTTGGGCCCTCCTTCTCTTACATTTTGTGCTTACCGAAGTGCGTTACTCCCCTTACCCTGCCCTGCCAACAAGAATGTATTTAATAAAACCATTTTCCCTTTTACCACAGTTTTCTTGGCTGGTACTATGAGCTTAGAACCACTACTCAGTCAGTCTGTTTTGAGACCAGAGCAAGGTGGCAAATTGTGTTCCAGGATGAATTTTACTTTTGGAAAGTGACAGATGCTATTTAACACAAAGTCTGGTGAAATCATGTTAGTGATTAAGCTGGATAACTTTGGTGAAGGTGAAACTTAATTGTAAAGATGGCTTTTGTCATGTGGTTGTGCAGAAGCTCTGAGGGTAATTCCAAAGAAATAGTTGTTGAGCACAGGAGTATCATTGAATAATAGAGCCTCTCTAAAGTTGGTACGCTGAGAAGACCCATGTTAGTGATTAATGTTGAAGTATGTCTGCTCAAAAGGCCTCATCTAATTTTGTGCAGTGTATTTTTGAAGTAAATTTGAACTTGAGCAATTCACATTATGATGAAAAACACATCTCTTACATGAATCTCTCTTGTGTTGATCTTTAAGCCAGAAACAGACTACTTGAGGGATAATGTCTGGCACACGGATTTTTCCATTTGTTACCCTTGTTAAAAAAACAAAACCCCAAAAAACACACCCTACAAAGATTCTGTCTTCCCTCATTGCACTGTGGCCATACACCTTCATGTATGTTCTTGACTTGTCTCTACTTGCAGACATCTGTTAATTTTCAAGTTGGAACAGTTTATGACCGAATGCAGTTTAGAATTGCCGTGACTATTTTAAGATAGCTAAGTGTTGCAGACCTTCTTGGTTCTGTTGGCGTCTGCTACAAACTACCGTTCTCCCTCAGTCACAGCTATACGTGATAGTACTAATCTAAAGTAAGTTCCCATTTCCTGTGGGAAGAGTTCCCAAGTATTGGGATTACTGTGCAACGATGGTGACTGTTCATAAGAGACTCTACCTAAATGTCTTTGAAAATGTGTGTACCCCTTTTCATTCCCACCAGAAATAAGTGAGAGTTCTAGTGGTTCCAGATGCTTGCCTGCATTTGGCACTGTTTTTCTTTTCTGTTCTTTGTTTTTGGTCATTGTAAGTAGGGATGTAGGGCGATTGGTCATTTCACTGTGATTTTGATTATTTCCTTAGCCAAAGAAGTGGAGATTTTTGTTTAGTCAAGAAAATGGACTAATGGAGTAGAATATTGAACTAGAGGATATTTATTTTTTTTTAATTTTTTTTTCAACGTTTATTTATTTTTGGGACAGAGAGAGACAGAGCATGAACGGGGGAGGGGCAGAGAGAGAGGGAGACACAGAATCCGAAACAGGCTCCAGGCTCTGAGCCATCAGCCCAGAGCCCGACGCGGGGCTCGAACTCACGGACCGCGAGATCGTGACCTGGCTGAAGTCGGACGCTTAACCAACTGCGCCACCCAGGCACCCCGAACTAGAGGATATTTAAAAAGTGTTTTAGGTTTATTTTTGAGAGAGAGCACGAGTGGGGGAGGGGCGGAGAGAGAGGGAGACACAGAATCTGAAGCAAGCCAGCAAGGTCTAGGCTCTGAGCTGTGAGCACAGAGCCTGATGCGGGGCTTGAAGCCACAAACCATGAGATCATGACGTGAATCGAAGTCAGACGCTAAACCGACTGAGCCATCCAGGTGCCCCAGAGGATATTCTAAACTTGTCAACATGATTCTTCTAAGATCATCTAACACATTATTCTTCTAAGATCATCTAACACATTATACGTGAAGTGATGTAGATCAGTTCGTATCAAGAAAATAACACTAGTTTGTGCTTCATGGGTAGGCGTACTGCAAGTGGAGATACATGTTACTTAATTTCTTTGAAGTTCATTCTGTACTTTAAATTTTCAAATCATAATAGGTATTGGATGGTGGTTTTGTTTTCTTAAAAACAATAAGCTAAAAATCTAGCGCCTGCATTTCATTATGATTAATTTATAGACAATATTATGAACTCCAAACACTACCTTTGTATTACTGCACATAAAGAAGTTATTGGAGAATTAATTGACCATTATTTTTCATGTAGTAGTCAAATCTATTGCTTTGTGATTTTAAGTGTGCTTGGCTTGAAGTATATACTGACTGCCTAGGAATTGGCCTCTTCTTACACTTCAAAACCCTGAATAAATGGTAAGTGCTTTTGAAAATAGTCTTCTGTGCATGTTCTGATGGCTTGGGACTAGTAATAAGTTATGTGCCTGTGTCAAGTGCGGGTCTGGTGTGGCATTATTATCAACTATTTTGACAAATGATGCAATTTACTGTACTCTCCTGATTCTTTTTTTCTTACAGCGTTACACAGCCATGTAGAATACTTGAACTGTTCTCTTCTTCCTGATGGAGGGATTGACACTCCAGAGTAGATACACATCAAGTTGAAGAGGCTCTGGTACATAATGCTTGATAGATTGATAATTTTTGATAATTCTAACTCCTTAATACTCTTTTTGCCTTAATTATAGAGATAGATAAGATGAATATAATTTTTTTCCTTTGGCTTGAGTATACATGTTACCAGGATGTATCCATTTCATTTTACTTATGTGGACTGCAGCCCATGTACTCCAAGTAGATAATTTCAAAGAATTCTAAGAATGGTGACAATGCATTATTTTAACCTTATTGTATGATACAGAATATTCTATGAAAGTGCTACTCAGAATCTGGTTCATAGATAGATGCTGGTACACAAACTTACTGCTCTGCAATGAAATTTGTACATAAATTGAGAGGACACATTTGGAAACTTACAAAGCAGTCTGACCTTGTTATGATTTGTAGTACAGCAGTACAGAAATGAGTCCATGATGGCTTTGGTGGGTAGGTTAGGAGGGGCGATCAGATACTTGATCACAGATGTTTTGAGAAGTACAGATCTGTAACATGGTACCACTTGTCTGTGTTCTTTGACCTTGAAATACAGCTTTTGAACGATGACCATGCATCAGATACTAAGCTAAGTGTTTTACAGCATATCTTACTTACCTTCCTAACATTCCTGCTATATGCCCTTGTTGGATCCATTTTACAGATAAGACCAAAGTACAAAGAAGTATTTTAAGGTTACGCAGCTCGTTATGCACCAAGAGAACTGTAAGAAAGAAGATGGCTATGGATAAAATGACAATTCTTTGACAGTAGTTAATTTCAGTTCTTGCAAGTGCAGTTGTAGGAGAGTAAGTGATATGTATGTATCCTAGGGCTTTTTGAGTTACCCAGCGCCTCTGGCTTCTGGATGGATGAATGGACAACCAGTGCAAATAAATAACATCCTTTCTATTTCAGCAGTGAAAGAAGTCTTCTCCTGCCCCAGAGAAAACCGTTCAGATATGTGTTAACACAGGAGAGCATAAATGTCACATGGTCTGAGGTGTAACATTGTTTGTCAGCCCCACTCTTCTCTCCCTTCAGTTCTGCATAGAAAATCCAATAATCATTGTTGCAACTTCTCTGTCCTTTTCCATCTTGTGTCCCTTTGTTGGTTCTTTATGAAGCAAGAATGCTCCAGTGGTAGCAAATAGAGCTCCCATTTCCTGGGGAAATTTCCACGTGTCCTCTCTGTTCATGCTTAGTATCGGTTTTTACCTCTTTCCAAAAATGAAGCTATTCCTTGCCCTTCTTTGGGTTCACCAAAGCAATCCATCTGCTCCAGAGTACTACTAAGTCACGGATTCCCTAATGGAGCTGGGAAAGGGTTCATGTTACACATTTTCACTATGTATTTATGTATGTATGTATGTATGTATGTATTTAAAAAGCCTCCCTAAGAACTGTAGCTTCTCTGAAGCCATGCCTCCTCAGTCACTCACCTTCTGGTCCTATCAGTCCTTCCCCTCTGTAAGTAGGCACTCTTCTTAAAACTTTCACACCCTGAAGGACATTATGCTTTGAATGTTGATTTCGTTTGCATTTAGGAAACCAAAATACGTTCCTCGTTATTAAGACGCTCTTTAAAGCCTTGGGAATAGCAATCACAATAGTAAGTTCTTGTGTTCTGTAGCATTAGTTCCCAAGTGAAAGGACCCTTAACCATGATGTACATACTTTTACATGTTCTGGTTCTCCATTTAAACACGTTGCCTTCACTGAGAAGAGGTAGCTTAGGAACAAATGGTTAACTTGAGAGTGAAGCAGATCAAAGTCTGAGTCTTGGTTTAACCAATTACTTGGTCACCTTAAACTTCACATTTTGGAGACTCAGTTTTATCAGAGTCCCTATCGCCTGTGTATTCCATAAGCATTAAAAGATGGTGCCTAAAACATTTGATCTGGTGCTTGGTATAATAGAATTTTGTAATAAATGGCAGTCCTTGGCTTTGTCCTACTGTCTTTGTAGTTTTAGATTATATGCTAGGTGCAGGGAGAGAATTTCGTTCTGTGATTCTCTGACCTGGCACAATTCCACAACACTTAATTATATGGCAGAATGAATAGGATACAGTAGAATTAAATGATATTTTAGTGTCATATTGCCCTAAGTTTAAATCATAGTCCTAATACTTTCTGGTTATATCATCTTAGGTTAATTAATTTTCCCATCAAATTTTGTCTCCTCTGTAAGAGTAAAAATAATCTATTCATGAGGTTGTAGTAGCATGGTATGAAAGCTGTGGGCTCAGTGTCTGGAATATAGGGAAGAACACGGGAAAGGTTGACATTCTCTTTTTCAGGTCTCCGGTTTCCTCAGTAGATAAACTAAGGGCAGAGGGAGGTTGTGAATTATTTCCTTGTCTGTCTGAAATTCAATGATTGTCAGATACCAACATCATCAAGATTATGGAGTGATTCTATCAACCCTGAATAACTCATCATGCAGTGATGACCCAGCCTCCGCCCCCCTCCCCACATGAATGTAAATTAGTTGGATGGCTTTTACTTCTACAAGTTCTGATGCAGAAAGAGCCCAGACCATTTGCTTTGGTAAAGACTGAGTTTTCTGTTGGATTGCAACTTTGGTAAAATTTGATTTTTGTTGAAGTACTGAGTTCAGTACTTCAAATATATCCAAATATGAAAATATTGAGATTTTCATTGAGATCCGAAAGGCTTGTCGTATTTTGCGTTCTTTATGCGTAGTTAAAAAAAGAAAAATACAGGGAAGTTCATTTAAGTTTTAAAACCCTTTCCAGTATGATTAGGACCATGTCTTCTTAAACTTTATTAAACATTCAATTTCACTGTTTGTGCAAACATAATCCCTTCACACTAGGTCTTTTTTTGTTTTGTGTTTTTTGGTTTTTTTGTTTTTTGTTCTTAGCAACCCTTTTTGCTGTCCTTCCTTCATACTTGCTCATTCATCCTCTTCCCCACATACCGCACATTTCTACCCATTTGTCCTCTTCTCCAACTTGTGTACTCATGTAAGCAGCTTTGTATTGTTTGCTTTTTTCCCCCCTTTCTGTGCAGGTCAGCACAAACCTATCTTCAGAAAATTAGGCTGTGTTTTATTAAAAACAAAAGTTTATCACACTTTTTTCTCAATAGTACACTGGAAATCTCCAATTCAATTGCTAGATCTTGGATTCCTTCTCCTAGTGATTGCCTGACATTCCATGATAAAGACATAAAATACTTGAACTTTCTATATCGTAGCCACTTTTTTTTCCTATTTTGTGCAATGCTACAAATATTTTGTTATCTTTACATACTTGAATGCCTTCATTTGTATAGGGTAGATAGATTTCACAGGAGCTATCTATCTCTGGGCAAAAAGAGACTATGTATGGACTCTTGTCAAGCTGTTTGAAAACATCAACAAAAGGCTGTGATGGTGTACATGTCCTCTTGGAATGGATGAAAGCATAACCATGCCCCATTTCTGCCAGGAGTTATTATGGAGAGTTTTGGGAAAACACATCTGGCACCCTATTTCAAATCTTCTAGGCTTTATCCTGGATTTTGTCCATGCCTAGAATGAATATTACTTGTAGGCTTCAACCATAACTTCTGGTTGATAGCTTTTTATAAGTGCTTCCTGTGTCCTCATTTTCTGCCCTGGGCTCTTCAATGCCTTGGGTGATGGTGAATTTTATGGACTTAAACTTGTGTGTGTCAGCAACTTGGAAATGCAGGGACACCCTCCATTGATTAGTGCCCTTTTAGTGCCCTTGCCTCCTCTCTCTTTCTCTCTCTCTCTCTCTCTCTTTCTTTTCTGAGAACAATTCTGGGAGAACTCGTCTGCATTTCTCAGGAGGTCCTGATGGAACTGAGTCTCTAATACCCATGAGAGTGGGTGGAGTCATTATGACAAAAATGACCCCTCTTACCAGTTTTCCCTCTTTGTCTCATTTTTCCCACACCCTCAACTCTTCCCTAAAATTACCTCCCAAATAAACCATGTGCAAACAGATACTTATCTAGAATTTGCTTTAGAGAAAACCCACGGAAAGACAGGTCTTTCTTGTATTTCTGTCTGATGGCTGTAAAGTGATGCTTTGTTGCTTCTGTTTCATTTCCCTGATTGGTAGTGAGGGTGATAACCTTTTCTTAGGTCCAGTGTCCATGCTGGTTTTCAATCTTGTGGATTGGCTGTTCAGTCCTTAGCCCATTTGTTTATTGGATTTTTGCATGAATTTTGGTAGTTTTGAGATCTTCAGAGTCTGTTCTCAAAGTTTCTAATAGTCATATTTCCATTTATCTCAACTTTACTCTGGTATCTTTTGCATTATAGAATGTCTAAAAATTTATGTTGTCAATATGTTTGTCTTTTATGGAGTCTGCTTTTCTCATTTGGTTTAAGAGTGTTCCTCCTCTTTATTATTTATATAAATCTGAAGTCTTAATTTCTTGGTGATTTTCTTTAACATTTTAAGTCTTTAATCCACCTGGAATTTGTGTTTGATACAGCATAGGCGCCTAGCTTTTTTTTCCCCTATTGTGCCAGAATCATTTAAATAATTCCATCATTTTCCCTCCTAAAATACTTTCACTTGTATTATTTATTGCAGTTCCCCCCATTCTAGGATTCTTTATTTTGTTCCTCTGAATTGTTTTTGTCTGTGTTAATACCATGTTGATTAGATTATGATGGCTTCACATATTTTCATCTTTTTTCATATTCGTTATTTTAAAAAGATAATACAATTTATAAAAACAATTGTATAGGTATTCTAATGGAAGCACATTAAATTTATACAGTAACTTGCAATAAGATATTAAGGCTTTTCATGTGACAAAGTGGCATAGCTTTCTATTTACTGAGGTCTCATATGTCCTCCAGTAAGATTTTAGAAGTCCTCTTCCTATAGGTCCTTTACTGTTAAATGTATTCTCAATTTCTTCATACCCAATCCTTACCAAAGAAATCTTTGTTGTTGTTCCTCATTTGCTAGGGCCTTAAGCCTATGCTTAGCTTACCTTTTAGGTGACAAAATCTTCTTTGGATTACAACTTGTGAGAAACAAGGTTCTCGTGCTCTGCAGTTCCTTTGCAAAGCCTGTATCTTCCCTGTGAGGTTAATCACAAACATGGAGTCCTTGGTCCTTAGTGCACTAAGTGAAGACAATACTTAAAACAGTGCAGAGGGCACACAGCTTCCAGTGATCATCAATCCACAGGTATACACTATTAAACTGTCAGCTAAACCAAGATGTATTCCCTTGCCTTTGTTTTGGCTCTGTGGTTGCTGACCTGTCCTTACACTTGGTCTGCAATCCTGTTGTACTTCACTGGCTAGACTTCCCTTCAGATACTGACAAATGCCTTCTTCCTTGATCACTTCATCTTGTTGGCTGACCTTGTCTACTTGGCTCACCTGTTTTCCCATTCACTTAAGGTGTTGTCTTCACTCATGGTTTCGTGGTATCTAAGTATAATTTTAAGTATAATAAATTGATGTCAGGCAAAGCTGTTGGCCACAATTCCTCCCTTCCTGGTCCGTGCACGTCCTCCTTCCCTTCCAAGGGGGTGGAGTCGTTTTGCTTCCTTTTGAATCTAGGCTGGCCCAAGGACTTGCTCTGACCAATAGGACATGACAGAAATGACTTAGCACAACTTCTCGGCCTGGTCTTCAGAAGTCCCTTAGGTTTTGCTTTTACCTTCTGGGAATTGAGCCACCCCACAACAAAGCTCAGGCTAGACTACTTAAATACATTGGAATAACCTTGAGGAAGAGACCCAGCCGGATCTGCTGTTCCAGGCAGCCCAGCCTCGCATTCAGCCCAGTGCAATCGTATGAGCAACCTCCGCTGACCACAGGAGACCTAGGAACTTTTCAGCTGAGCGCCCATAGAATCGGGGAAATGAAATGTTGGGTTAAGCCAGCTCACTGTGGTTTGTTTCATATCATCAGGTAGTGAGATAGCATCAAAGGGAAGTTGGTAAATATTGATAAGATGAAAACAATTCCATGATAAGGCTATTTCAAGAAGAAGTTACCAAACTATCTTCTGGGGAAGGATAGGAAGTTGGGGGCGGGGGAGGAGAAAGAAAGAAGTAATCAAGCAGTGGTATACTTGATGTTAGGATGTAAATACGATATGGCTCTTCTTAAAGATCTGCACTTCTCTCAGTATTTTTCTATATCCAATATATATACATCAGGATGGCAATAGGTTAAAAATTTTTATATAATAAAAATAGAGGGACTATTAATTTAGTAGTAGTATATTACATGACTTCTCAGTGCTTTCATATTTGTGCCTATACCAGCTCCTTTTTGATTCTGATTGATTTCTGAGGTTGCAAATCCAAAGACTAAATGTTTAGGTGTTGAATGAAAGACTAACGCTCTCCTATTTGATCAATGTATCAAATGGATACATAGAAGGTGGGATAGAAGTTTTGCTTCTTAAGAGACTCTTGTGTATTTGATTCCTGGATCTCAGTAGATTCTGGATAAGTAACACTGCCAGGTGAGGGTTCTTGCAGCTAGGCTATTAGAGTGCTTAGCACGCTGATGAGTAAACACAGTTACATTGTCACATGTATGTAAATTCTGTCTCCTACATAACAGATTCAATATGGACAGGGGGTATTTTCAGTATTAGTCAAATAAGATAAGTGCAAAAAGCCATGTGCCTCTCTCTAGAGTAAACAGTAAACAGTAAGATGTTTGTTGCAGGATGAAAGGTAATATGATTAAGCCCTGTTGTCTAGGTTGGCCGGCTTCTCTATGCTTCACATAACTGCATCACTAACCTAGACCTGAACAGGTTCAGCTGCTGCTTTCCATATTCTAATGACGACTGTTAATTGCTCCTGGCAAATCGAACCCTTGGGTATCAGTGGGTTAGGAAAGGATCACCTCACCTGAAATACTGGAGGTGATGAGAGTGCTTCCCAGAGTGGGGAGAAAAAGGTTAACCGATTACTCTGATTCTTTTTCACCACCATAGTTTTTTTTTTTTTTTTTAATGCTTATTTATTTTGAGAGAGAGAGACAGTTTGAGTGGGGGTGGGGGCTTGGGAGAGAAATCCCAAGCAGGCTCTGTACTGTTGGTGCAGAGCCAGACATGAAGCTCGAACCCACAAATGATGAGATCCTGGCCTGAGCCAAAATTAAGAGTTGGAAGCTCAGCTGACTGAGCCACCCAGGCATCCCTGTCCACTATAGTTTTGAAACTAGACTTGTGGCTGGTCAGCCATCTTGAGGTTATAGAAGCTTTTGGACCATATTTACTTGGAGAGAGGTGGACAGAGAAAGATCTCCTTTTGTGTTTAATTTTACCAGGCATCTTTTGACATTCTGGGAAGCATCAATTGGGCAAAGGTGATTACGTAATCAATAGGGCAGAAGAAGAGCTCAAGGTTGCAATTAACATGTTATTGTACAAATCAAAGGAGCAGTAAAAAGCAATTTGTTCAACTTGTCACTGGGCCTGGACAATCAGTGTGTGAACAATAAGGAGATGGAAAATGAGAGGAGAAGCAAGCGAGTCAGAAACACTCAGGCTTTTGTTTTCTTTCTTTCCAATTCAGTACTAGTCAATGTACCTTTCTGATAGCTTTAAAGTGGGTGACAGGGATCAATAATGCATTGTTTCTTATTGTGAGTGACTTTCCAGAAAAAATTTAAATAACCTAGTAAATCGTTGAAATATTAGTTTATAATGTTTGATATCTTACATTAATCTTGAACATGCTAGGACTTAAGACAGTTAAAATAATGGGTCTGTCTAGATAAAATTTTACTTTTGGCCTTCTAGCAAATCTCCAGGCACAAAACAAAGATTCATCTAGGCATTTCTAAAACTCAAAGCAGGTTAAAGTTTGTGGCGACAAAGTTGCTGAACATGCCAAAACACAATCAATAGCGACCCTACTATATTGGTATAATTTAGTGCTGTCTGATTAAAAAAAAAAAAGGTGACTCTTTGATAAAATACCCATGTATGTCCTTGGCTAGGTATATAGAAAATATGATGGAATCTCCTTCTGTTCTTAAACTACTTAAAGGATGTTCCCATTAGTACCTGTAAGTCTTACCTTGAAATAGAAGCAACACTTCCCAAATGGCTTAATCCTCGACTGAGTAAATGTGTATGTGCAACATACATTAAAAACATTGTAGTATACATATTGATACAGATTAGAAACATAAAAATTATTTGGTGTTCAGTGTTATCGAATGTTCAGTGTTACTCATATGACACTGCGCATGCACATGTATAAACATGCAAATACACATATCCCCATATATACAAGCATTAACATATACATCTATAGGGACATATATACATCTACATATATACAAAATATATGAGTATACATGCATATGTAGAGAGAGAGAGATGGATTTTAAGAAATAAGATCATTGATTTATGGGGGCTGGTAAGTCTAAAATCTGCAGAGCAGGCCAACAGGCTGGAGACCCAGGGAAGAGTTGGTGTTGCAGTCTGGAGTCAGAACTCCCTAGGTACCTGTCTGTCTAAATATCCTCTTCTTAGGAGCACATCAGTTGTATTGGATTAGGTGATCTGATGATCTCATTTTAACTCTTAAGATCTTATCTCGAAATATGGCCACACTCTGGTACTCGGGGCTAGCAACCTGGGAGTCAATCTGGGAATTTCTGGGGAGACACAGTTCAGTCCATAAAACCATCCCAGGGGCACCTGGGTGGCTCAGTTGGTTGAGCGTCCGACTTCAGCTCAGGTCATGATCTCGCAGTCTGTGAGTTGAGCCCCGCGTCGGGCTCTGTGCTGACAGCTCAGAGCCTGGAGCCTGTTTCCGATTCTGTGTCTCCCTCTCTCTCTGCCCCTCCCCCCACTCATGCCCTGTCTCTCTCTCTCTCTCTCTCTCTCTGACAAAAATAAACATTAAAAAAAATAAAAAACCATCCCAACTCTGGAATTGACAGATGTAGTGCCAGTGGTCGGCACACAATCCTGACAAGGTGGTGTAGTGTTGGTGGCTTAGAGGTTTTAGTGAAGCTGCCATTTAAAACAGAACTTAAGGAAAAGAATTAACCTGGAAACAAGGAAAGAAAGCTGTATAAGCAGAGGATACAGCGCGGACATGACCACTGAGGTGTGAAAGTCCGCAGTGCCTTTGGGTTCTCCAAGTACTTGAGACGAAGTGGTTCAGAAGGGTGGGAGAAAGTGAACCTAAAGCTGAGGCCGCACTGGAAAGGATTTGTGAAGAAACACCTAGAGTTTAGAATTTGTCCTGTGAGTCACAGGGAGTTACTGGATACTACGTTAGGATCACAAACAACACACTACTAATTTTACTTAGAAAAATTATTCTGGCAGTGCAGGGGTTAGGTTTGGCAGGGGAAGATACATGTGGCTGATCCAGTTGTGAGGAAATGAGTTGAGAACTTAAAATGTAGTAGCAGTGGGGATGAGAGGGAAATGGATTTTGCAGGCAGGTAGAATTGGCAGGGTTTGGTCAAGGGAGCTGAGAGAGAGAGAAATCAAAGAAAGTTCTGAAATGTCTGCCTTGGTTGGCTGGGTAGATGGCACAAAATTGATAATTGTGTTTGTGAGGCCATTAAGCATTTTTTGTGCATGGCATCGTACAGGGTTTTCGATATACATTCTGGAGTTGAATTGCTGTAAACTTTAGTTCATCACATAAACACCAATAAGTATTTCACAAGTACTCACACAAATTCAAGGAGACATAAAAACACTAGAAAAGTTGCTTGAGGAAGGGAGAACTTAAATGAAGGGTGGTAAAAGGGAATATAAAAAAAACAAGAAGAGCCTTATATGGACCAGTAAGGATGGTGTGTATGAGCTAATTAGTATAATTACTCAACCCTTGGTACCAGTGCTATGAAGTAATTAATATGATTACCCAGACCTCTCCACCTGAGCCCCAAATGAGAGACTAATACATTTAGCATATTTAGTTTTGGACCAGGTGAACTCCACTGCCTGATGTCAAGTGGGGGTAATAAACAAAATACATGTTGATTAATTCCCAGAATGTATGCCCAGTTCAGGATCTACGAAGTCATTGATACCTTTTAATTGGCTGTTGGTGTTTAAAATCTTAAAAAGACCGCAAAATTGGTTTTAGTCTACTGAATCAGGGCTTAAATTTTTTAGACCTGTTCTATCAGCTTTATATGTATTAATCTCCACAGCAATGCAGTAAGATGGTTTCTATATCCCCATCTTATAAGTGAGAAACCCAAAGTATAGAATAATCCATTTGCCTGTGGTCAAAGAGCTAGTTAGGTTAGGAATAGCTCTTCAGAGCCTGTGCTGTTAAACACTACTCAGTTGCTTCTCTGATTTTTTTCTGTGGTGCCTTCTTACTTTTGATAACAGGTATTCCAGCAAGAAAGCCGAATGGTTTGAATTCCATAATGAAGTTGTTTTTTTTTTTTTTAAATTTTTTTTTCAACGTTTATTTATTTTTGGGACAGACAGAGACAGAGCATGAACGGGGGAGGGGCAGAGAGAGAGGGAGACACAGAATCGGAAACAGGCTCCAGGCTCGGAGCCATCAGCCCAGAGCCTGATGTGGGGCTCGAACTCCTGGACCACGAGATCGTGACCTGGCTGAAGTCGGACGCTTAACTGACTGCGCCACCCAGGCGCCCCCATAATGAAGTTTTGATTATAAACCACTAGCTAGGAGTCCAATTAAATTTCTCCATGCCGACTACAATGTTTGGATTCCAAGTAGTACTCAGTACATGTTACATGAATGCATTAACCCCCTCAATTTGCTCATCTGGGCTTTAGCTTTCTGATGACAATGGCTGGCTACTAATTAGAACTCTCAATGAGAAAACCATCAAAAAATGGTAAATTAGAAAAACAATCTTTAAAGGCATGGAAGAACTCATAAGATCATAGAAATTACAAGGCCCAAATTAAAGTGAATATGGGAACCTAGACAGGTAAAGAAAATGGGTACTGAAACTGCTTTTGCCTTAGAGTATATGTGGATTGGGGAAAAATAGAATTTTATTTTTGATGACCTTGTTGAATGAGAAACATAGAAATTAAAGCCCAAATCTCACAGTGAGAGGCATCAAATAGTAAATTGTAACTTAATCTTGAGGGTAAGGGTAAGCTATTCTTTATGAGGTCCTGCAGCCTAGGTTCGTATAGTCTTTGTGGTCCTGGAAACCAATGAATTAACTGTGATTTAAGATGGTTTGCTACTGTAGTCATAAAATTTGTCATAGTTGACTTGCAAAGGAATTTTTATAACCTACTTCCAGTATAAAGAAAATTATTCATATTGAGGACCTGAGATAGGAGAAGAAATAAAAATCACAAAAGTGGTATGTGGATAGATGTCTTAATATTTCTTAAAAAAAACACATTTCGGGGCACCTGGGTGGCTTCAGTTGGTTAGGTGTGTGACTTCGGCTCTGCTCATGATCTCGGGGTCTGTGAGTTTGAGCCCTGTTTCAGGCTCTGTGTTGACAGCCCAGAGTCTGGAGCCTACTTCAGATCCTGTCGCTCCCTTGCTCTGCCCCTTGCCACCTCTGCTCATGCTCACGCTCTCACTCTCTCGCTCTATCAGAAATTAAAATATTTAAAAAATGTTTCAGTTTCATAAGTAATTACACGTATACACACATCACACAAAGCACAGCATATAACTTGGGAGAGTTAGTGCTCTACAGACTATATATGTTGTCTCAGAGGAAGATAAATTTACCTTAGGTTGTAATACATTATAGACCATACTTCAGTTTCTATGATAGCTACCTGAAGTTTAGAATTTTCGAACTATTAGAAAAAAATAGAACAATATCAATGGTACAAAAAGAAGATAAGAACAGAGAAATGGTGTATCAAGTAGAAAGTGAAGAAAGGTTTAAATTTAAAGCAAAGTACATCAATAATTATAGTAAAAATAACAATTTGGTTGAGAAATTAGTGTTTTGAATTTTAAAAATATGAAAATTCATGCTATTGAATGGTCATGTCTAAAATAGAATGATACAGAAAGTTCAAATAAAAAAACTGTGCTAACTGTAAACAAAAACCTCCTATAGCTATATCAGTATCAAACAAAATAGTCTTGAAGGAGAAATGTCTTTCCAGCAATAGTTTGCTAAAACCTCAATTAGGTTTGATCCCTATCTTAGAACAAATTTTTGCTTTATGTAGAATAACCGCAGTTATACACAGTTGGCTGATCCCTTGAGTTATAGTCCCCAGCTGTAATAATACATGGTTCTATATAAAACCACTTGTCTATAAAACTGTCTTTCCCTAAGTTTGTCCCCCAAAATCTTATTCTCTCTGATATTAATAGAAATTCTATGGGGAAAACATTCCATGATGAATTAAACTTGGGAAACCATTGCATATTGTATCACTGTCTTTGAGATTTAAAAACCATTGGCATCTTAATATGTCTGAACTACTGCGCAGTAGAAAACATTTTTACCTTTATCTTTTTCTGACTGTATTTGATTCCAAACTCCCTCTTCTTAGGCTACTTTAAATGTTTCAAAAAACTTAGTGTTCCCTAGAAGACCCTTTAAAAATGATGCTATAAGTAATTTCAAGTTGGCAACTTAACATTTTTATGTGTATACAAATATACTTTGATAAATCCATGTAGGTTATTGTCTTTTAAAAAAAATTTTTTTGTAATGTTTATTTTGGAGACAGAGGGAGACAGAGTGCAAGTGGGGAAGGGGCAGAGAGAGAGAGAGGGAGACACAGAATCTGAAACAGGCTCCAGGCTCCGAGCTGTCAGCACAGAGCCCGATGCGGGGCTCGAACCCATGAACCGCGAGATCATGACCTGAGCCGAAGTCACACACTTAACCAACTGAGCCACCCAGGTGCCCCTATTAATGTCATTGTTCAAATGCCGTTCTTCTTAGTCTCATAATTTTTTTAAACTTTTTTTCTGGATATAAATACATTCTTTTGACTACAAGAACTGAAAACTTGCTCAAGTACTTTTTTCTCCATATTTCTTGAATACATCAAAGAATTGGACGATATTAAATTAGGCAAGCATTGAGTGGGTAAAGCATATTTTCAAGTATCGGAAATGGAAGAACTCCTGTAGAATGATCCAGTCTAGAATATGTTACTCTATTCAGATCAGAGGCAAAGTTAAACAGCTCAAAGTTAGCAGCAGGCAGTTGAACAATACATATTTCACCAAACATTCTTGTATGGTAGTAAAATTGCTTCATTCCTCAAATCACTACCTTATTGCAGAAAAATGAGGGGAAAAAAAAGTTCTGTAAGAGTTATCTGAGCGTGAAATAACAAAAATGAGATTGGGGAGGTTTAGACAAGAAACGGGCTTCAGTTTTTATTTTGCATCCTGTATAGAGCCTTCTACCTGAAGAGGGGTAGGCAAGTGGATTTTGTCTGCTTTAGTCAGATTATGACCAGACTATTGTTTTAGACCAAGGATAGGATTCTGTTTTCTGCCTAACTCAAAACAGGTATGATCATGGAGATTTCTTGAGCCACAACTATAAGGTCTGATGTGTGGTTTCCATAGATGCATGTGTTGAAATGAAGACTTCATTAGCCATGGAACTCAACCATAAACAGGGCCCCCTTGGTATGAGTAGCATGACCATGATGGACAGTTGGTTATTGTTAGGCTTGGAGTTTTTCAAGTGGCTTGTTATTACAACATAGTAGCTTATTCTGACTGATACAACGTTGTAGTTTTATTCCATTTCTGTCACTACTTGATTGTACAGTCTTCATATTCCCCAGCATAAGGTCTTCTATCTTAAAGTGATAAAGCTGGGAGTACTTGGGTGACTCCATTGTTAAGCATCTGACTTCAGCTCAGGTCATGATTTCACTGCTTGTGACTTTGAGCCTCACATCAGGTGAGCTCTGCTTTTCCTTCCTTCCTTCCTTCCTTCCCTCCCTCCCTCCCTCCCTCCCTCTTTCTCTCTCTCTCTCTCTCTCTCTGCCACTTGCTCCCTTGTACTCTCTCAAAAAAAGATAAAGTTGAATTAGACTATCCCTGTCCATTCTAATTTATGAGTGTTAGGTTTTCCAATCCAAGTAGAACTGTGACTGTTTTCCCCTCTGCAAAGTCAAATGAGACCACATAAGACACAGGGAATCAGAATACCTTTCCTGAGTCTCATAGTCAGGAAACCTATTTCCTAGAACAGTGATTCATGAATATGTCTATTTTTTCATGACACTGAGATCACCAAGGGCAGGGAGTATACCACACTTATCCCTAACTGCTTAAAACATCATCATGAATTCACTTAAACATCTTAAATGACTTAAATCTGGAGAGTGGTATGCAGAAGTCTAACACAATTATCTCTTTTAACTTTAGTATTAGACAGGGAACACTAATTGGGACCAATCTTCCAGGGTTAAGGGTTGATTCATTGGCTTGGGACTTCCAGTACTCTAACTACTTAAGACTTAAAACATACACTGTGACTAAATGGATGTGCTTGAGAGCTCCTGTAAAGCCTGGTTAAATATTTTTGTGTTCAGAGAAAATGAAGAAATATAGGAACATTACAAAACGTCTATTTGAGGATCAGTAATCTAAGTGTCTTGTATATTCTGAGGTATATATTCCAATGCAATTCTACCTTGAGACATCTGTAACAAAGCTCAGGGGATCCTAAAGTGTTTCCATATTTAATCCTTTACATCTGCTCACAACTATAATGAGCATCTGAAGTATCCTTTTATGTTTTATTTTTATTTTTCAAAAATCTTCAGAGTAACTCTGTAATCATTGGTAGTATCTTGGTTTGCCACTTAATCACCTGTATAGTTGAGAAGTTCCTATGTTAAACTGCACTCATGCTATAATTTAACTGTTTTGTCCTTTTGATCACAGGTGGTCAACATCCTCTTTCAAATACCTTTTCACACATTTGGAGGCAATAAGTCAAGTTCAGAGTGTCTAAGATATCTCCTACTTACAAGTAGTAAAACTTGGCCTTCTCAGTGTCAGGTCTTTTAATTATGGGTTTTCTGTTGTATCAAGGATGCCAATACAGGTCAAAGAGTCAGTTGAGTGTCAGGATAAATTTTAGTATCTCAATACTATCTATATTATATACCAAAATGATGTATTTCATATACATATTTCCCTTTGGGGAATGGGGCCCACTTTTCCCCCCCCCATAAAACTATTACCTATTATTTTTTTCCTCCCATAAAACTAATACCTATCTATTCCAAAAGAAAGGATAACTGAAGTTGTAAGAAGCCTCTCAGCAAAGATCCTTGTTCAGTAATTGAATATCTTATGGTAAGAATATTAATTTTGCCCATGCTAAGAAAAATAAGTCAATCAGAGAGAGATAAAGACTGTATGATTTTACTCATATGCGGAATTTAAGAAACAGATGAATATATGGGAAGGGGGGGATGGGAGAAGGAAACCACAAGTGACTCTTTTAAAAAATTTTTTTAATATTTATTTTTGAGAGAGAGAGACAGAGACAGAGGATCTGAAGTAGGCTCCAGGTTCTGAGCTGTTAGCACAGAGCCTGATACGGGGTTTGAACTCAGGAACCACAAGATCATGACATGGGCCAAAGTCAGATGCTTAACTGACTGAGCCACCCAGGTACCCCAAGAGACTCAAAATGATAGAGAACAAACTGAGGGTTGACGGAGGAAGGTCAGTGGGGGTGGGGGGGGGAGTGGGCTAAATGGATGATGGGTATTAAGGAGGGCACTTGGAATGAACACTTGGTATTGAATGTAAGTGATGAATCACTGAATTCTCCTGAAACCAGTATTCCACTGTATGTTAACTAAAATTTCAATTAGAAAAGTCGTTATTCTACCTATTAGAGTTGGTCATTCTCTGGTTAGGAGAATGCTTTGGTCACCCACAAGGAGTGCACACACAGGCATTGTTACTAATGGAACTTGAAAGTAAGAGAGGAGTTTGGGTTAAGGTAGACCCTTCTCCTGTGCCAGGATATTCTCATGACTTAAGACTTCACCCTTAGGATAGATAGAGCTGGCCACAGACAGTTTTAGAAACCTAGACCATGCTTTGAAGGTGCTAGGCTCTTACTAGGGAAAGTTAAATGTGTTAGGTTAGGCGTTGGGGAATCTGGAGTCTCATTTTCTGCTCTTTTATTGTGATTCATGTTTTCCTTGGGCTTTATCCTCCCCTAGCCTTCATTTTAGGGTAGGTCAGTTCGTCAACAGCCCAGTTACCTTGGTAATATTCTATCAAGGGTGGAAATTTGCTTTTCACTGACTTAATCTAAGAATATGGTCAGAGCACTGGAGGACCCAATTGTTACTGCTTCATAAGAAAATGGAGAAATTTTCTCAAGTGGCCTCATCTGGGCAAGAATCACTGATGAACTCAAAACTGTGCCTGATGTATTCAAAACAGCATATTCTTAAGAATATTTTTGATGTTTATTTTTGAGACAAAGAGTCGGGGCGGGGGAGTAGAAAGAGGGGAACAGAGGATTTGAAGCCGGCTCTGTGCTGAAAATAGCCCCATGTGGGGCTCTAACTCACGAACCTTGAGATCATGACCTGAGCAAAAGTTGGACACTTAACTGAGCCACCCAGGCGTCGCTCAAAATAGCATATTTTTAACATAAAGCATATTTAGACTGATTTTATGTTACCTTTTCCTATTGTTGAGGTGACATGCTATTTTTCACAATATGTCCCACATTCTACTCTACCAACTCTTCGCTAAAATGAAGATTAAAAAGAATGATGGTAGAATATTAACTTTGTGCTGACACTAGCCTGATGCATAACAGCCAGTCACAAGGGCTTTGTCAGTATTGGGCTAAATGTCAGTATTATTCCTGATGACAAACGTAGTGACAAGTCCCACAAATTGGTCCTATTAGGCAAGTTAGACAGATTGTGTAATGAGTTATTTCAGATGACCTGTGTGCCCTGGGCCTCTTAGAGAATCCATGTCCTGTACTCATCTGAATTTCCACTAAAACTGATCTCTTCTCACTTATTGTCCTTTTAATAATCGATTTGCTACCTCTTAACACCATATACATGTAACTTCACAGCTTCTCCCACTATCGTCTGCCCTGAATCCACTAGGATTTATATTATCTTCCCCTTTATTCCCGTTTGTAGGTCACCATCAAAACCCCAGAGTTCCAATTCACTTTTTCTTACCAACATTTAATTATTAGATGGCTTTGCATATCCTTTTATTCTGCCCCCATCTTTCTTCTTTCTCTCCCTAACCTCTGGAAGTCTTTCTGTTTCCTGAAATTCATGGTCCAATGTAGATGGCTTTCCCGGTACGTGCAATTTCTTATGTTGTGCTTTGGTTTTACCTTCCTGCTCAAATTTAACCTGGTTCCCTGCTGAGGACACAATTTCCCCTACAGATCTCTCAAGTGGTGGCTCTTCCTCTACCCCCTCTTTTTCTCTCACTGGGTCTGGAGTCACTAGGTGTCCTCTCTGCACCCTCTTTTCAACTTTTTTTTTTTTTTTTTAATGTTTGTTTATTTTTGAGACAGCATGAATAGAGGAGGGTCAGAGAGAGAGGGAGACACAGAATCTGAAGCAGGCTCCAGGCTCTGAGCTGTCAGCATAGAGCCCGCCGCGGGGCTCATACCCACAAACTGTGAGATCATGACCTGAGCCAAAGTCGGACGCTTAACCAACTGAGCCACCCAGGCGCGCCCCCCCCCCCTTTTTTAAATCATTATGTCTCAATCCCTAAAAAAAAAAAAATACCCAACTTTGAACATCATGTCTTTGGGCTATAAATCATCTGCTCCTCATTGTTCTGTTTAATTGCGTGTTTCTCTTCTTCTCTAGTATTCAGCTTCTGGCTAACTGTCAATACCCATAGTACTAGGGTTTATTTTAATTCAGTTGATTCTAAATATATGCATAGGTGACCCTACCCCAATCTTGAATTTTTCTTTCACCAAGCTCAGCTACTCCCATGATAGGCTTTGGACTTTGCATCACTAAAAACTACAAGTTCTCCAAAATCTGTTTCATGTGGCTTACTTGCTGATAATCCCTTGTTTTTCTTTAGCTCTAATACATTGTGTACTGATTGTTTTCTTTTTTTTTTTTCAGCTTTCCCCAGCTCCCAGAACAGTTCCTGGCACATTGTAGATACTCAGTTAATACTTAATATTGAATGAATTATTTATTGATGTGCCTGATCTTCCTTACACTGGAAGCTCTTTCCTTCTGCAAACAATTATATCTTTAAGGGTTTCCCATGCAGATATAAGGGAATACAAAAACAAATATGATGACCTTGTCTACAAGGAGCTACAATCTTGGAAACAGGCTATGGATTTTGTTACAATACCATGCCAAATGTGTGATAATAGCTCTGAGAGTGTGAGCCTGTCCAGGAGATGGAGACATTTTTCATATATATATAATATATACATGAATATACATATATATTATATATGTGTGTGTATATTATATAATATATATATAATATATATAATTTACATCCAAGTTAGTATATAGTACACTAATGATTTCAGGAGTAGAATCCAGTGATTCATCCCCTACATGTAACACCCAGTGCTCATCCCAACAAGTGTCTTCCTTAATGCCCCTTGTCCATTTTAGCCCATCCCCACCACCACAACCCCTACAGTAATCCTCAGTTTTTTTCTATTTAAGAGTCTCTTGGGGTACCTGAGTGGCTTAGTCAAGTGTCCGACTTTGGCTCAGGTCATGATCTCATGGTTCGTGGGTTCAAGCCCTGTGTTGGGCTCTGTGCTTACAGCTCAGGACCTGGAGCCTGCTTTGGATTCTATGTCTCCCTCTCTCTCTGCCTCTCACAGCTTGTGCTCTCTCTCTGTCTCTCTGTCTCTCTGTCTCTCTGTCTCTCTGTCTCTCT
>NW_024412400.1:21562113-21660240 GCF_014898765.1 Herpailurus yagouaroundi | reverse complement strand
TCTCTCTGTCTCTCTGTCTCTCTGTCTCTCTGTCTCTCTGTCTCTCTGTCTCTCAAATAAACAAAAAAAAAAAGTCCTAGGGGCGCCTGGGTGGCGCAGTCGGTTAAGCGTCCGACTTCAGCCAGGTCACGATCTCGCGGTCCGTGAGTTCGAGCCCCGCGTCAGGCTCTGGGCTGATGGATCAGAGCCTGGAGCCTGTATCTGATTCTGTGTCTCCCTCTCTCTCTGCACCTCCCTCGTTCATGCTCTGTCTCTCTCTGTCCCAAAAATAAATAAAAACATTAAAAAAAAAAAGTCCTATGTTTTGTCCCCCTCCCTGTTTTAATAGTATTTTAGTTTCCCTTATGTTCTTCCATTTTATATCTTAAATTTCACATACAAGTGAAGTCCTATGATATTTGTATTTCTCTGACTAATTTTGCCTAGCATAATACTCTCTAGTTCCATCTGTTGCAAATGGCAAGATGTCATTTTTGACTGCCAAGTAATACTCCATTGTATGTGTGTGTGCGTGTGTGTATATGTGTGTGTGTATGTATATCTCCTATCTTTATCCATCTGTCTATGGACATTTGGGCTCTTGCATACTTTGGCTATTGTCGATAGTGCTGCTATAAACATTGGGGTGCATGTGCCCCTTAGAAACAGCACACCTGTCTCTAGAAGATAATATGTTAAATAAGATTTGAAGTATGAGAGCTTACCAAGCAGATAAAAGGATGAGGACATTTTAGGAGTATGGAAAACATGTCCATCCAAACATGTTAATGTCATTAGAGCCAAACAAATAGGTTTTAAAAATCAGAAAGGAAGATACTCCTTCAAACTTTGAAAATACATACCATATGTGAGGATGGAATTACCATGAAGTTCGTGAACCATAAGCTTTAGGACTCCTCACTTGTATGGGCCCCTTGTAAGAAAGGATCCTGCCAGTATGTTAACACAATCTTATTTCTTGTTAAAAAATTTAAAGTAGGGCAGACTTACCTTTATTAATTAAAACTGTTGTAACTTTGGCTTTGCTTGTCACATTTCATCTTGTTTCTAGTGTTAAACTGGCTGTGGGCACTTCTGGAATTTGGCTAAGGGCTAATTAAAGAGCAAACACATATGGTTTGGGTTTTGTGGGATATTTTTGTGGTTCACTCACGTCTGTGTAAGTTATTTCATGGATGTTCCTTATGTTCCCTGGGCCCACTTAACTGGCCTTGCAAAAAAAAAAAAAAAGTGTATGAACTGGGGTTACACATTTACATGCATTTATCCTATGCTGCCCAGCCCAAGTTGTGGGTGGTAGAGGAAAAAATCAAATTAAGAAATGCGCAAAGTCAGGGGTGCCTGGGTGGCTCAGTTGATTGAGCATCTGACTTCGTCTCAGGTCATGATATCACGATTCTTGAGTTCAAGCCCCCCATTGGGCTCTTTGCTGTCAGTGCAGTCTACTTCAGATCCTTTGTCTCTCTGTGTCTGTCTCTCTCTTTCTCAAAAATAAACTTTAAAAAAATGTACAAAGTCAGAAGCCAATGTAAGGGTAAAAAAAAAATCTACAGATCTTCAGAAATGCAAGATTTTAACGGGATTATTTTTCTTAGTCAAATGGAACTTCTCTCTTTCAGAAAGGATAATATAAAATTCATTATCACTACAGTGAGGACATTATGAGAAACTGGTTAATAAGTATTAATTTAAAAATAAGGTTAATATTGAAGACAATTTGAAATTGACTGAATTCTATATTATATATATTATAATTCACACCACTGCTTTAGTTTCTCAGGGCTGCTGTAACAAATTACCACACATCTATTCTCACAGAAATCTATTCTCACATACCTGTGGAGGCCATAGGTCTGAAGTCAAGAGGCTGGCAGTGTTGGTCCCTTCTGGAGGCTCTAAGGAAGAATCTAGTCCATGCCTGTCTCCCAGCTTCTGATGTTCTGTTAGTCATTAGCATTCCTTGGCTTGTAGACACATTATTCCAATCTCTACCTCTGTGCTAACATGGCTTCCCCGTGTCACTCTGTAATGGTACCAATCGTTGGGTTTAGAGCCCACCTAAATCCAAAAGGATTTTTTCTCAAAATCCTTAATTACATCTGCAAAACCCCTATGTCTAAAGTCACCTTCACAGGCAGTAGGGGTAAATGCATGGACATGTCATTTTTCTGGGGAAGGGTGGGGACAATTCAACCCATTCAAAGGACACTACCAATAATGAGTTTCAATTTTGAAAGAAGCATTTTTATACTACGGATAATCAGATTTTTGTTAACATTACTAGAGAAATGAAAACATTGCTTCTATCAAAATTACATTTTTAAATTCTTAGAGGAAGAGGTGTTTGAAGAGTGTGTGGTCCAGAATTACAGAAAAAATAAATCTATTAAGCAGTTAGATAAAATTCTTAGGATATTTTTCTGGATTGGTTATGTTAGTGGTAATTGCCAGCTTTTAAAATTTATAAATACAACTTTTTTTTCATTGCAAATATTTACTTCTATATCAATATATCTATAATTTTGCATTATGTTTTCCTCTGAAAGGATAACCCTAAATTGTATATGCTTCAGGCTCCACTATATAAAATTCATTCACAATATGGACATCCCAGATGATGTCTGTCCCACCGTGTTATTTGCTTTTTTAAATTATATTTTTATTCTGTCCAATCTCCATTGGTTGGTGAACATGAGCATTACAAATAACCCCCAGCCCAGACCTAGACGGTTTGACCCTTCATTTAAATTATAAGGTTGTTAAGGTTTAGGAAGATTCCTTTTAGTTTGGAAAGAAGAAAGATTCTTGTCTTCGGAAGCAACCTTTTCCTATTCAGCGGATAGTATTTTCATGGGTCATCTAATGTACAGTGAACTTAGTGTATCGTGGATTTTTCTGGGATCTTGGACACTGGCTTCCTCACAGCATTTGGAACGTTGAATCCAATGCCACTTTATTTGTATCAAGTCCATGTATCGTCTGGGCATTGGAAGCAGGACTCTGGAAGGAGTAGATGGTGTAGAATCTTATGAGACAGTTTTTCTTGTACAGAGAAGCATGTGAGATCACCTTGTCCAGGCTCTTGGGTTCTGGCCATTGCCAGTTCTCTAAGAACTTGTTTCAGGCATTTTAAGTTGCCAGTGATCTTTAACAAATGGTGGATGCATGTATTTACAAGAAATTCCATTACCAAGAGTAACACTGAAACTATCCTGTGTAGGATTTCCTTGCTATGTAAAAGTAGAGGCTTCTATGAAACTTTGCATAAGCCCAAATGAGGGGCTAAGGCAAAGAAGCAATAACACTTCATAAAAGCGAAAATCCTCTTCCAGTTTCTTTCCATTACCAAGAACAAGTACTAATGTAGCTCTTATGTCAAAGCAAAGCGGCGTAAAACAAACTTTCAAATAGCAAGGGAAACCTGTATCTTCTTCCCACAGAAAATCCACCTGTCTTTGTGGTAGGTAACACAGAAATAATTCATTGTGTCAGTATTGTTAACAAATGTTCATTAAGTAACTCATTGATTAAAAGTGAATGGAGCAATCTTTTTTGAGGGTATACTGTGTTCTCCCACTCCTTTTGGGGAATGAGGTTTAACATTTTCATTGGAGACTTTAAAATTGCAAGGAAATATGATGGTGACCTCATTGTGCAGTATCTTTTTATTACTGCTGTATTTAATGATTAGAAGTCTTTTGTAAACATTTTGCTATCCTTAATTTTCATGGAAAAGCTTTATACACAATCAGTTATGGGAGAGGTTTTCTTTTCCAGACTTGAAACCTAAAATCTACCCTTCGATATCGAAAACAGAAGGATTAAAGAATAAAGCATCTGTTTTTTGGTCACACTAAATGTCTACATATATATATATCCAATAGGGTGGGGCACCTGGGTGGCTCAGTTGGTTAGGTATCTGACTTCAGCTCAGCTCATGATCTCACAATTCATGAGTTCAAGCCCCGTGTTGGGCTCTGTGCTGATGGCTCTGAGCCTGGAGCCTTCTTCAGAGTCTGTGTCTCCCTTTTTATCTGCCCCTCCTCTGCTTGCACCCTGTGTCTGTCCGTCTACTTCTGTTTCTCTCTCTCTCTCTCTCTCTCTCTCTCTCTCTCTCTTTCAAAATAAGTGTTAAAAAATTTTAAAAAAATGGAATGGGATCAAATTATAGATGTTAAGATGAAGTTTCCATTCATGTCCAGGGTCTGGGAATACTGGGTAATCCTTAATAATACAACTTAACTGCCTGTAAGTGGATGAATGAGGATATTTTCAAAGTGAGAACTAAACTCATTGATGCATTATTTCCTAGATGGAGAAATTCCCTAAGAGTCAGAAACACGTTGAATTATCGTCTTCAGGGTGGGGTTGTGCTGATTGTGTAGCGAAAATCTAGTTAAAATATTCTTTATGCTTGCTTTATGCAGGCTTTTCAGACTGATTCTTTACTTGCTGGCTGTTGGTCAGAAGTTTGTATTAGCCAAAGTATGAACTTAACGATGAATTAAGAACCGTGTTCTCATCTGCTGGGGATCTTACAATAGAATGTCACTGAAGGTGATCAGTGGTTTTGTCAATGGCTTCCATTTCAGATTCACAATTTAATCTCAAAATGCAAACCTTTGGTAAGGCTACTATTTAGATTATTAAAGAAATAAGATTTTAAGGAAATAATGAAAACTTCAAAATGTTCCTCTTACGAATTTAAAATTAACACTTCAAGGATATTATAAGATAAAGTATTAGTATTTTATGCAGTTTATGTGAAATTATCCTTGTCATTATGATCAAGGTGCTATAGTAGTAATAAAAAAGGCTTTTAAAAAGGTTTCACTTTTTCTTCATAGGTTTAACTTTATTTAACATCAAGGAATACAGGGTTTTGGGGGTTTTTTTCCATCTGTGTGAGCACTTGGGAATTTTCATGTGTCTCTGTTCATATCCTGCTAGATGTTACCAAGAAAGATATCTAATACTTATAATCTAATTCTTAATATGGTGCCTAAAATGATCCAATTATTTTTAGCAGCTTTAATTTGTATTCATGTATTGCTACTTTCCTGTTAATGTAGAAAATATCCCACTCAGTAGTTCTCCAAGCAGCAGGATAAGAACACATAATAGTCATTTTAAATTAAACTGCCTGCTTTATTGTTTATCAAGTTGTTGGTTTTCCCATTTTGAATTAGCCTGGGAAAGTATTTAATCTGTTTTTTTAATAGAAGACTGCTAGGCAGGTATATCTAGCTTGCTCAAAAGGTTTGTCATTACTCTATCATATTGATAATTGATTGCCATATACCAGATTTTTATAAGCACTCAATGTGGTTATTAACAGAATTTTGTTAAATGACTCTTCGAGATTCAGTGTAGAGATGTATGTTGCACATCTGACAACTAATACGTTGTTAAAGTAGTTACTGTATCAGTCAACTATGGCCACGGTAATGCTGGGTAGTAAGCCACCCCAAATGCAGTGAGCTTAAAGCATTTATTCTTGCTTACGGATACATACGTTGGCTGTGGGTCAGCTGATCTAGATTGGGCCCAGCTGTGCTTGGCTCCAAATCACAGGCTGAGTCCAAATGAGCTTGGAACAGTGGACTACCCAAGAATGTTCTTTTCACGGTCTTAGTTTGTCCATAACACTGTAACAAAATACTACAGACTGAGTGGCTTATAATCAGCAAAAACTTACTCTTCGCCATTCTGGAGGCTGGAAGACTGAGATGAGGAGAACAGCATGGTAAAGTGAGGGCCCTCTTTCAGGTTGTGGACTTCTCCTTGTGTCTATATGTGGCAGAAAGGGCTAGGGATCTCTCTGGAGCCTTTTTGATAGGGCACTAGTGATATTCATAAGAGTTCTACCCTCATGACCAAAGCACCTCCCAAAGGCCTTACGTCCTAATGCCATCAACTTTGGTAGTTAGGATTTTAACATACAAATTTTGGGAGGACACAATCACTCAGAACATAGGATGTGGCAATGTCAAAAGCGTGATCAGGCAAGTTCTGCTGTGAAAGCATACTTGACACCTTTTTAAAAAAATTTTTTTTCTTAATGTTTTTATTTATTTTTGAGACAGAGACAGAGCATGAGCAGGGAAGGGTCAGAGAGAGACAGGGAGACACAGAATCGGAAGCAGGCTCCAGGCTCTGAGCCATCAGCACAGAGCCTGATGCGGGGCTCGAGCTCACAGACTGAGATCATGACCCGAGCCGAAGTCGGATGCTCAACTGACTGAGCCATGCAGGTGCCCCCCCTTTTTTTGACACCTTTTTTTGTAGTGTCTTCTAATACCCCATTAACCAAAGCAAGTCACATGGCCAAGCCCAACATCAATGGGGTGGGGAAGTATACTCTGCCCACAATGGGAGGCGGGGCAGTGGGGGGGGGGGAGGGGGGGGGAATTATTTGAGGAACAGTCATCTAATGAATCACAATTTGGAGTTAAATATTTTTTAAAGTTTGAGAGAGAGAGAGAATATCTCAAGCAGTCTCTGCACTGTCAGCACAGAGCCCAGCAAGGGGCTCAATCTCAGGAACCATGAGATCATGACCTGAGCTGAAGCAATAATTGGATGCTTGACTGACTGAGCCACCCAGGTGCTCCTGGAGTTTCATTTTTATAATTGATGCTCTAAAATTCACTAGTAGGCAGAGCATGTCTTGAGGTCCATCCTTGGAGCGTGTTTTAAGAAGAAGCTCGTATGTTGATATAAGTCAACCTCAAGTCATGTGTCCATAGGGAATATTTCAATGAGCCTCCACGGTGGGTTTATTTCTAAGGTACAGATTTATTTCAATATAAAACAATAAACTTAGAGGAAACTTGCAACATCTACACAGAAAAATGCCAGCAATCAAATGCTTAAATGAACAGCATATGCACAAATTGGTGATAGGTGACATTACCCCTCTGCATATTTGTAAGCTCTTTGGAACCAAGGTAATACATACTCTTGACAGAATATTTACTTTCTTTTTTTTTTTTTAATGTTTGTTCATTTTTTGAGAGAGAGACAGATGGCGAGTGGGACAGAGAGAGGGGGACACAGAACCTGAAGCAGGCTTCAGGCTCCAAGCTATCAGCACAGAGCCCTATGTGGGGCCCAAACTCACGAATCATGAGATCATGACCTGAGCTGAAGTCAGAGGCTTAACTGACTGAGCCACCCAGGCACCCCACAGAAAATCCACTTTCTATCAAACTGTCCAATTTTACCTCAAATACTCCCTCTTAAACTTCCTTCATATGTGTCCGTGTCTCATAGTTCTGTGATTCATTTGGAAAAATTGTCTTGGAAAATAATATGCTATCGATTTCTTAGTTGGATGTATAGGAAAATGAAAAAAAAATGAAGGGAGCTGCTTTTCTGGGTGATGGAGATTGCCATTTTTCATGACCATAAGTAGTGAAGGTTGTCATTGAGGTCCCTACCATAGCCCACAGGTGGAAGACATGGTGTAGATGACAGGGAGATGGATGTTGATTTGGGATGTCCTAGTGGAATATTTTGAAAATTGAAATGGGAAATCGGAATTGCTCACAGAACAGTCTTGGCAGATTTGATGTGTCAGTCCTAAAACCCTCCCATCAGTTGACGACTTTGCTGAAAAATCTATTGCTGGAGAAATGGGAGAATAAAAATGATGTTCTTTCTGGTAGTGGAACAGCCAAGTGAATTACTTCATATATTTCACACTCCCCTCTCCTTCTCATACACATACTATATTAAAATTTCATTACCTAAGTGAAAGAATGAGCCTGCCTTTAGCACAAATGAGAATTTTAGATTATAAATGTCAATGTTTATTGCAAGGCATAATGCATGTAAAGCTTTTGCAAGGTTGTTAAATGTATCATGAGATAAATTTTGTAAATCGTATTTTGCTTACTTCCTCATTGTAATCCAAAGTAAATGTTACATACAAAGAAAAGAATCATGTCTTAGGCTGGAGTATGTTCCTTGAAAGCATATTGATTGTGTTTTAACTATGTCAGTACATATGTATGCATGAAATGCATCACTTATGAGATGAATTTTTTAAAAGAAAGGTTAAGTCTCTAAGTCAGGGTGATGGGTTTACTAAAGGAAAGAAAATGCTTTCCCATGGATTTCCTAGGACCAAGATGGATTATAATTTTTAGCTTCGGAGTTGATTTGGTGCTCTGTTTCAGGGGCCAGATACTCTTGGTGAATCATTTAAAGGAACTAAATCTATATTTGAATGATTTGATACAGCACTTCAGCTTTTGTATATTATTGAAATAACCTTAGCCAACTCTAGCTCTTGTCTCTCAAGAATGTAAAAATACTCTTAGAATTTGTTTTAAATTTGCATAGCATTTTAATCACTTCTATATACAGTTTGCAAAATACAGGACCTGGCACCTGGGAGAAACTTTAATTATTTGAAGTGAAATCTAGCTTAACAAAGTTATTTGGATTTAGAGGTTAAAGTTCTAGATTTTACTCCCATCGTACAGGTAATAATATCATTACCCATGTGTTTATCTAGACCTTTCTGTGCTTCATTCACTTTTTTTTTTTTTTTTTGAGAGAGAGAGAACACCTGAACAGGGGAGGGGCAGAGAGAGGATCTGAAGAAGGCTGTGTGCTGAGAGCCTGATGCAGGGCTCAAACCCACAAACTGTGAGATTGTGACCTGAGCTGAAGTTAGATGCTTAACTGACTGAGCCACCCAGGCACCCCATTCATTCATATTCTTAATGTGTAAGTGTGGATGATAATTTGAAGGTTTGGAGTGACAATGAAATCAGCAACTATGAAATTATCTTTGAAAGAATAAAACAATGTATGCATATGTGGTGAAACGATACAGTTATTGTGCTTTGAAGTTTTGGGTAAAATTTTATCAGAAAGGTGACTTTTGACTACAACTGCCTGGGATCATAAAAATACAACAGAATTCCAGCAGAGTCCGACGTACGTTACTTAGGTTTTGTTTTGAAATTTGCTTCTTGTTGGAGGGACAATTGCATGAAATCTATCCCAGCCATAATAGGAGAATTTATATATTTTTCTAAGATAATTATGTGTGGTTTAATTTTTGCAAATATAATACATGTTATAGAAAAGGAAGGAAATCCAGTTATACACAATGAAATGAAGCTAAAGGAAGAAAATTAAGACCACCCATAATCCCACAGCACATTGTGAGGTATAGCCTCCTAGTCTTATTTTGTGTGCATGTTTGTATATATATATACAACACGTAATGTTTTTTTTTTACCAAAAAAAAGTTTTGTGATTTGCTTTAAAAAAAATTTACTGTCCACCCTACACACTTTTCCAAGCCATGAAATACTTTGCTTTTATGTATCTTTATGGCTGTTCATACGGTTATAGGACTGTACCATACTTTATTTTACCTATTCCCTATTGTCAAATATTTAGTTGGTTTCCATTTTTATTATGATAAACAGCGCTGCAGTGAACAGTTTTACAGCAAGTTATTTACCAGGAACTTGGTATATTTCTACATTTTTTCAATTCGTCTTATTCATTGCTCAGTGAAGCTGGGGAACTTGCACAGGACTTGGATACTACTTATTGTGCAGTTAAACTTACTCGTTCTAAAAGTGTTACTCTAGACCATCCAGGATTTTCCAGAAAATTAAGCATGTAAAAAGGAAATGATAACGGTGTCACTCTTTCATTCTTTTGTCTGTTACTGCATTAGGACAGTGTCGAATAGTAGTGACAGCAGACATTGTCAACTGGGTTTGGCCTTTAATAATCATGCTTCTAGTAAAATGTCAAATGCAAGTTTGAGATGAATATTGATCATGATAGAGGTTTAACCATAAATTTTCTGAAGTCTAGAGCAGATGTTGGAATTTATCAGATGCTGTTTTTGGAATCTACTGGAATAATCCTATAGCTTTCGTCTTTTGGCTTAACAACAAGATTAGTTTTCATGAGAGTTCATGTAGTAGAAATTGTGGAATGAAGCCTATACTCCGACAAAAAAAAAAAAAAACAAAAGAAGAAAGGTCAGTGGGTCTTGGAGAATGAAGGTGAAATCCGCTGTGGTATGCCTGAGTCCTACTAAGGCTTATGTATTTTCCAGCGTTTAAAATCATGTATATTACTGTTACTGGGAAAAGAAACGAATTGCATCATCACTGGTATGATAGGTACACATTTCATATGCCCCAAGTTTGCATGTGCAAGAAAAACGTAACATTTTTTTTCTTGAACATGTCTAATTTCCGGAAGGCCTAAATGCCGTCTTAGTATAGCAGGGACCATCTGGCTTCTCTTGCTTTGTTTTACTGCTGAAACCATCCTCTCTGGGGAGATGGATTCCTCTGACTGAAGGTGCACTTGAGTGAGTGAGTGGGTAGGGAGTAGGGAGTGTAGGCACGAGAACAAGAAATTGTGAGCGAGAAGAAACCTTGGTTACTACCTAAAATTATTATTCCATCATGCAAACAAGGCTAAATTGCTATCCATAGCACAGTAGCATAGAGATTGTGCACCAGACTGTTGAAAAGGAAATGCTGTTCTCTTTACTTTGTCTTTTCCTCAATCCCCACCCACTAACAGGTGAATAATTAGGCTCATTTCCATTTAATAATGTACCGCGTGGGAATAGATATGCATTTGGAGAGTGATGAACAGAGATTGCTTCTAGAAAAATAATGGCTGAGACACACAGAAAACTGCAGATAGGTCAAATTCAGTCTGGGAGCTTAAAATTCTCCTCTAGAGCAGTGCCTTGGCTTCTCCAGCCGATCTCTTTTGGCAGTATTAAGTGCCCTGCCCCAAATGATCCCAGGGAGAATAGGTGGAAAATTTCAATTGCTTAGGGAACCAGGAAAATGATAGATGTACATGGACCCTGTCTATCCTAGACTACTTAAGGCATTTTCTGTCTGGATGGAATATGATTGGAGGTAACTAGCAGAATTGTGGTGTTCAACATAGTCATTATTCTGGACGATGTGCAACTGCATATAAAAACATTAGCAGAACTAAGCCTAGTTAAACTGAAAATAGAGTTTCATAATGTTTTTGAATTGTATAAGATTTGAAAATGTTAAGGACTTTGGATATATAGAACTGTCCTCATGTTCTCAGCTATTGCTGTATAAAATTGCATTTTTCCTTTACGAGTTGGTACTGTTATTATATGTCCTTGTAACTGTGGACTTTGAAATTTTCTTTGTAAAATCCCCTAATAACTTACTTTGTAAAAAGGCAGATAAAAAAGAGGGCAAAATTTTAAGTAAGGATATATTGACTTTCCTTGGGATGGCATTTTTATTGGGATTTATGAATGATTGTGGAGAAATCACTTTAGAGCTAGAAAGGAATTTACAGAGATCATCAAATACAAGTCCCTTATTTTAGAAAAGCACGTTCACACTAAAGTATATATCAATTAAACTAAAAATTCAAAGCACAGTGTATCTTATGTGACCATTACCTATAGAGGAGAGTGGTAGTCTTACTGTTGGCTATTTTTAGAAACATTTGGTCTGCATTATAAAAGGTATCTCAGAAAAAAAAATCAATATCCCCTGATCAGTGATGTTGAAGGTAAATCTCTTCAAGGCCATTGCTCTTGGGGACTGCAGAGTTTGCTCTTTACTGGACTGCTGGTGTTTGCATAGCTCCTTGGATCCTTGTCACAATGTTCTTCGGGTATCTATATTTGTAGTAGTAGATGTTGAAGATTAAATTTTAAGCTCTAAGGTAACTGGTTTGGTGATGAATAGCATATGATTTCCTTAGCAGTCCCATTAGGACTTCATCGTCAATTATGTTTACAGAATGAGTTTTGGTAAATCAGTACTCCAAACATTTAAAAATTCTAGCAGAAGGATTGGACTTCAATATAACTACTTTCAATCATGTGTCTGAAAGAAACATAACTTTGGCCTTTGACACATTTTGTTAACTTGGACTGGTCAAAGGAACGCTCTGCATAATGGAGACACTTTACGTACTTTTTTTTTTTTTTATGTTTGAATGACTCATTGCCTATTAACTTATTTATTGCCTTGGGAAGGTTTAACATGGATTTGTAGGTATTTTGTGACTAAGAGGCTGTTATAGGTTATATCTAAGGATTCCTATTTTCTAGCTATAAGTCAATTTATTTCACAACCTCCCCCCCCCCCCCCAGGAAGAAAATCTGTTTTCAACTCCCTTCTTTCCTTCCCCAGCATGACCCTCAAAATGTCATTTACTCATTCATTCAATTTGGTTGGTCAGTCACTTACTCAAGGGTATTTTAAGCTCCTTTTATGCACTAAACACTGTCTAAATTACTATTAGGACACAAAAGTGAATGAGACCTAATTCTTTAAAGAATTTGCGGTCTTTGAGCAAACATAAGATGTACGCAAGTAACAATGATGCAAGCTACTATATTGGGAAGTGTTAAATAAGGAGTATTTGGGGGTTGAAAGGAATGTATGAGTTACTAACCTCAGTGTATTTGTAGACACTGGTTATGTTTGTATGTATTACACCTACAGATAAAATGTGTGTAATGTATACAGAATGCATATATATACACATACATATACACAAACACACATACATATATAACATATATGTAATATATATACACAATATATGTATATATTGTGTGCTTCAGAGATAATACTTTTGTGTTTTATTACTATGTAAAAATGACTTCGAGTTACTAGACCAATCAATATCCTTTATACAAAATTCCATTTCTTAGCCCCACATGTAAAATTGATTGCTTTCTATACACCGAGCACAAAGAAGCTCCAGGATGGCAAGTATTTCTTGTTGCCTATAAGCTATAAACTTTTTGTCTCTAGGACCTCAAACATAATGCATAATCAGAAAAGATTGGTTGAATAAGTAAACCTAGACAGCCCAGGTAAGTAGCTCCCCTTCCAGTCAGAAGTCCCTGAGAACGTGGTAATACATACCCCCAGTAATAATGATGCAAGCCAGATCGAAGTTGATGTTTATTTCGTGCAACAAACTAGTGTAAGTAGTTTAGGTCTATTTTTGTCACTTCATGATATCAGGGACTGAAGGTTCTTTTCACTCTGTCCATAGGATATGTGTTTATTTATATGGAACAATTTAATTTACTATGTAATCTGAAATCCTGCCAGCAGGAAGAAGGAAAGGGAGCATGAGGGCTTGCCTGTTCACTTTAAGTCTGTATCTTGGAAGTGACACCAATCATGTCTACTCTTATCCCTTTGGTCACAACTTGTCATGTGGCTGCAGCCAACTCAAAGCATGGCTAGGAAATGTAGGCATCAGGTGGGCAGCCAGATGCCTTGGATAATCTGATCCAGTGATCAGTTTCTGCCATATCCTCTGACACATGGTGTAAGTGTGACGTTTACTTGTGAGTGACTGTACTGCAAGTTATGTTTTCACTACAGAATCTGTCACCTCCAGTTTTGGGATGTAGGAGATGAAGACCTCACTTCGTTCTCCGGTAGTTGTTTCAGCTGGAGGAGGTGCTTTCTGATGTTCACTGGATTATCACAATTGTTTGTGCTTATTACAGGAACTAACATTTTAGAATTTCCATGTGTCTTCGCCAAGAAAGCTGTTCCTTCCCATGATGGATTGACCTTCAACCTCCCTTCCAGGGCTAGTTTCCAAAGAGAATAGATCACTTATTGTCTTTACTAAGTGTTCCAGACTGTTTGTTGGTTCAGTGTCCAGTAGGAACTGTGCCAGTTTGCTGAGGGCTCTTGAAGGCAAAATTACATATTTTTCGTTGAAAAGAGGCATCAGGAGTCTCTTCTGTTAACCATTCTCCTTCATTTTAGTAATCCTTCTAACACTCGACAGATTAAAAAAAAACACAAATTATTAGCTTCATTTTACATGGAAAGAAGTATCAAAAGATAGTACGGATTGCCAAACATCATAGAGTAGATTTCTGACAGAACTAGATGCTTTGGACACCTGAACTAAATTGCATTCCTTTTGCCATTTGTCACATTTATTTAAATGTCAAGGAGTCATAGGAGATTTCAGACACATCTGGATTTTGTCGGGTTCATAACATGACTAGACTGATTTCTGGCTATTTTGTGGTCATTTCATGTAACAGGGAGCAGAACTGAATTTCCCTTCTTTGGTTGCTCTGAGCTGTAACCCTTCACTGAAACAAGTTTTCTTAGCAGGTGGTGATAATACAGGTGATGAGCTTGGACTGCATCACAAACACGGTTTTCTGTAGATGTCAAATTTGTTGTTGGAGGTAGAAAGTGGATGCTGATATCCAATGTGAGATGACAGGGTTATTTCCCTCATACCCCACATAATTTACTAAGTGTCCCATCCTCTGATGACATATGCTATATCCCCTGATTTTCTGAAGGACAAACATGGGGTTGTAGATTCAACTTGGACAACTCAGATGTAAAGGAAAAATGGAATGTCTATAATCTATAATCTCATTTTTCACTTTCATTAAGTCTCTACTTGGCAATCAGTTGGGAAAAAAATTTTAGTCCTATTCAGTTTATCTTTCAGTCCAATCATATAATTGATGATGTACATCTTTCTTAGATAAAAATGCTCCTGTACCCATCCAGCCTTTCCTTCTTAAAGTGGCATCTAGCAGGAGGACTTTTGTATCTTCAGTGGGCACGAGCTGGCATCTGCTATTGGCCTTCTGGGTTCACCTTGGTTTTCATTAGACTCAGAACTTGAAGTTCCCCTCCATGACTTTCCTTCATCCCTCTGGCCCTCATGCCTCAGTGTGTCATCGAGAGTCCTACTACAGCAACTGTAGTCAGACTGTGGCCCATGGAAATGAGAAGGGCTGAAGAGAACTAAGCCTTAAGGCTTTCTTTGACTATTTTCAGGTCTGTGGCTGCAGGAGAGCCAGGGATACTGACTTGACTTCTCTTTGCCGTGGGCATTAAAGGCTTCAGTGGTGGACAGAGATGTTTCATTTACACAATGCGACAATGCCATGACCTGAACTGTTGACATGATGAAGCAGGAAGCAAATTTTTGGGAAATTCCTCCCCTTAATTTTGAGTCATTAATTGTTCCTGCGACAAATTCTAATGGCTGTTGAGGACTCTAGAAAATGTAGTGGCATCAGAAAAACCAAATAAATGCAAATAAAACTTTACACATGAATTAAAAGGTTTTTTTGACCCTCATACTGCATTATCTGCAGTGGGACTCTCGTGAGGTCCCAGTGCCTGATCCAGCCAGCAGCAAACATCCTAGTTTTATGTTCTGCTTTATCAGTGAGTTATTACCCTGCCAACATCACAGCTATTGTAAGTTAAAAGAACATATTTGGCCCACCCTTTTCCAGCTATCTTCCTGCCCTTCTCCTTCAAACACCTTGAGGAAATGGCAAGGTGACTTTGTTTTCATCTGTCCGGTAGTGTAGAGAGGAAGCTAAGATTTTTTTTTCCCCATGTAGATTTGCAGGATAGTCCCTAAGATAGGCACATTGGACACCAATGGCAAGAGTCCGTTTCATTTCTTTGGGAAGAATGATACACCTGTACTTAATCAGCTTTCACTAAGTGACTGCAGTACACCTGACCTGAGGAGCAGTTGACAGAAAACAGACCAGTTAGTCTGATTTGGGAAGATTCTGCCTCTTTCTTTCCCCTCTTGGCACCTGTACAGATTAGCATGTTACAGGGTCTTGGAGTTAAGAAACATAATTTTGCTCAACACACTGTCCCGTGGTTATTAGACCAGGGAAAGAGTGTACTTAAATTTTTTGTGGGACACGTCACAGCATCATACAAAAGAAGGTTGAACTATGGAACACGTCTCAAATACCTTAATGCTTGGCACATGACCGTTTTGTATCAGGAATGTTCTCTGAAGACTGAGTGCATAGTGTCAAGTGGGTGCGTATATAGATCTCACAAATGATGCCGTTTTTCCTACGGGAGAAAGGTTTCTTCAGATACTTGCTGGTATATTTTGATGTTCTAGCATTCTGAGGAATTGTGCAGCCAACAGCTGTAGAGGTCATTTCCATTTCTTTTCTAGTAATAAGTGCCGCAGGCTCCTAGCCCTGCTAGTCACACCTGTTTGGCGACTCACACTTGAAGAAAATAACAGTATCTTCCGGCAAGCCTACAGTTGTAAAGTCTCATTTAATTTTTAACAGATGAATTTAAAGGTCAGTTAAAGAGGATACCTTAGGTGTTTTTTTTTCCCACAGCACAAACAACTTCTGCAGTCTTACTGTGTTTCTAAAGCTAAATGGAGAAGCTCCTTAGGAACTAGAAAGGACTCCTCTCCTTGAAAAAGAAAAATCCAAATCATGTTTAAATTTGGACAAATTGTTATTTGTTGTTACTTTTTAGTAATCTCTACGTGAGGCTTGAACTCATGAGTCCAAGATGAAGACTCCCAGGCTCTTAGAACTTAGACAACCATGCACCCCATGGCCAAATTTTTAACGTTAGTGAGTAGCTTTGCAATCCCCCCCCCCCATCAAATGTTTCTCACAATGACTTTCTCTCTGAAGTGGATGCTTAGGTATTTTACCAATCCTTGCTTTGATTTCACGGCCAGCTGCTGGAATGATGAGCAAATTTTGAGATGTGTTGAATTTAGCCTTTAGCAAAACTGTATTAGACCTTGCTCAGCATATATCACTTCGTCAAGGATAGCAGATAAGTCTGTAGAGCAGCTTAAATCCAAGTCATTTTCACTAAAAGCAAACAATTAGGGAACATTCCAGATTGGAAAGAATTCAACCACCACTTTGACAGAGCAAGCCTTGAGTTTGCATCTCCAAGGGAAAACATTATCAAGTGATGCTTGTGTGGATTATCTCAAAAAGCTGTTTTAATCCACAAAATGTGTTCCATTTACCAAATTATCAGTGGGAATGCTGGAGAAATGAATGCTCTCACCTTCAGATAAAATCATGACTGGATTTGACAAACTTCCCGTGTGTCAAATGGAGATGAATGAAGTTTGGGTGCAGTGGAAGTCGCTGGGTACAGCACCAGTGAAACTGCTCAGAAAGATGGAAACCTCTGGCTGTATACTAGGTCCTTCCCTAGTTAATTGTAACACCTAGGCCACAAAAGTTTGTACCTTAGGTTTCTCGTCTTTACATTGAAAGGGATGGTTTCCATCCCCTTTAGGTCATGATCTCCTAGTTCATGGGTTCAGGCCCCACAATGGGCTCTATGCTGATGGCCCAGAGCCTGCGTCAGATCCTCTGTCTCCCCTTCTCTCTGCCCCTTCCACACTGGACTCGTGCTGTCTCTGTCTCTCAAAAATAAACATTTTAAAGATTGGGATGGAATAAAATCTTATGCAAATGACTGTTGTAATATTTTTGGATTTCACCGTTTTAAAAACCTCACGTTTCTGTAGAGTTCATATTTTCTTGTCCTGGTCCTCTGGGGGTTGGCCCAGAGCAGTAAGGGAGGCCACCTGGATTTTACAGCTTCATGATTTATTATATATGCCAACTTAAAGGAAAATCCTTAGAAGAAACCACAAATAAGCACGGAACTCAAAAGCTCTTTTGAGCATGGTTTCAGGTTGATCTTTTTATATATAATTCAAAGTACTTCTCAGCACTTAGGGTACAACTTTATGATAACTTCTCCAAAGACCTTTTCCCAAAGGGAGAGTGTGGTTCTATTTCTAATTACTTCTTGGTGGTCACATGATCTTTTATGATGTCAGTACTTAAGGTCAGCACCCAGAGACAGAACAGCTGGCAAGAGTCTATTAACAATTTCAGCCCTACCCTAGATCTTAGCTAGGTTAAACGCCCACTGCTCTTGGCTGGCTTTTCTCCTGCATCTTCCTTTCTGGTCTTTTTTGATCTCCCTCTAAAAGATTGCACCTCTTTGTGTAGCTGATCCTGAGGTAACTGACACAGCTCATGTTATTTCGAATAACTATGACAATTCTCCTTCCTCTTAACAATGGAGTTTTATGAATCCCCCCCTTTTTCCCCCAAAGCTCTCAACTTCATATTTTCCTTTAAAATAGTTTAAATTTTTTAATAGAGTTGGTCCTTGGAAACATACAGTGGATGAATGTAAGATGAAAGATACTGGTGTTTTGGAAAAGACTTTAGGATAATTATTTTTAAGGACTGTAAGTATATTGGTATAATAAAGCCAGGATTATCTTGGGAAAGACTCCAAAGAACACGGGGCTTCTAGAAATTCGGGAAACACAAGTGCATATATGTCATTAAGAACACCTTTGCTCCATGGTAAAAATTAATGCTCTCAGATTTAATGGACACCCTCTATTTTAAAGTGTTGGCTAACATGTTAACAGACTATCTTCTTGAATTGATCATCTAGGTTTAACTGCCTATGGGAGAAAAAAATAGTATCTTAAACCAGAGAAGTTTTTATCTTTTACATGAGGTAAACCTGGAGATGGGCATTACAGGGATGGGAGATTGTCTCCATAGCATTTGGGGGGCGATTTCCATCTTTTTGCACCATTCTCATGCATGGATTTAATCTTCAAATCACTTCACGATTAAAAAATAAATGGCTGCTGAAGGAAGGGAGTAAGGCAGAAAAGCAAAAAGAAAGCCGCTCACCACTGACTGCGTGCCCAGGAGTGCAGTTTAGTACTTGTGTCTGCATCTGAATCTGTAGATTTGGGATCAGGCAAGAGAAACTGGGAAAGATAGTATGTTAATACTGTTGACAATGTATCCAACTAAACATGGGTTATTTTGCTAAGGAGGAAGAGAAGAATGGATCATTGGAGTCAGCCAGGACTCTGTGTACAGGTGAAATCACACATTGTGTAATTGAGGAAAGGGAGTCGTGGTGGTATTAAGTGATTTACTCAGGACCACTTGACAGTGACACAAATTAAAATATACCGTATGATAGGTGTCAATATCTGGGGGAGGTTTACTGGCCTCTCAGGTCCCTCCTAAAAAGTGGCATTCATCTTGATGAACAGTTCTTAACTTGGAATGCCTGGACCTGAGAACTTGTCAGAAATACAAACTGGCTGGGGTGCATGGATGGCTCAGTTGGTTAGGCAGTTAAACGTCTCACTCTTGATTTCAGCTCAGGTCTTGAGCTCAAAGTTCCTGGGATAGAGCTCCATATCAGTCTGTGTGCTAACAGTGTGGAGCCTGCTTGGGATTCTCTCTCTCTCTCCCTCCCTCCCTCCCTCTCTCTCTCTGCCTCTCCCCAACTTGTCCCCCCTCTCTCAAAAATAAACTTAAAAAAAAAAAGGTACACCAACTCTCAGGCCCCTCCTAGACCTGCTGAATTAGCTGGGCCCCATCTTCAGGGTTTCTGTTTCAACAAGCCCTTCAGGCAATTCTCATACCCACTGAAGTTTGAGAATCACAGTCCTTGGTGATTTTATTGTGGCCCATGGTTTTGACTTTACTCTCACAAGCTCATAAAGTCTATCTCATTGGCAGAGTTAATGCAGAGATGCTGACTCATGCTAACAAATCTCAAAGTACTGACCAAAAAAGGTCATTTCATTGACTTATGATCTATACTAGAAAGGGTCAGGCAGTCCAAAAACTCATGTCATTGTAACCAGCACATTCTTTCCCTGTGGGCAATTTCAAGGGAATGATCAGAATGAAACTTGGAGAGCATTTCTTAGTTTCCTGCTTCTGGACTGTATGTCCAAATATGTTATGCTGTTGAGACTACTGAAGTCTCAGGAAATTTGCAATCACATAAAGCCAAGGAATCTGATGGCACAATACCCATATCATCCAGACCAGCATTGTCCAATAGAAATAATGGTATGGGGAGTCATGCCAACATTATGTTTACTGAGACAGAGTAAATAGAATAATATTGTTAAAATTCAACAGAGTAAACTTGGAAGTTCTAGTTGATGTTACTGGAACAATTCATGAATCTGGCAGCATCCCATCAAGCCAGTAGAGGGAGCTCTGAGTAGTTGTACAACGTGAACGGTTGTTATAGGAAGGTGAGTGGGGCAAGAAAGTTATTAGCAAAAGAAAAAGGATTCTTTCTGGCAATACCATGTTTCATTATGGGGAAGAGCAGGGGTCTTAGGCAGATTCCCTCATCTTCCTTTGGGAAATTCAGAATTCCCACTGACAGATTACCTCACTGGTGCTTATCAGAAAATTCCTGACCTGTTAAAACCCTTTCTACAGGGGGCTGAAACTTCAACTAGCTTAGGTGTTAAACCCTGGTTTGCTGTCTTGGCCTGGCTCAAGTGATGCCATTTGGGGCCTCTGGTTTTCTTTCTAATGGTAGAACGAAAAATACAAAGATGGATTTATTCAAGAGTGCACGTGTGTTGTAGATCATGATGTGAAATGTTTATTTGTAAATTACATTTAAAAACTTGAAAGCCTTCTCTCTGTATTAATCTAATTGATGTGATGAGTTATTCCACACACATGCTATGTTCTGCTTATCTATTTCCCCCACTGACAGGTATTTAATTATTTAATTTGTCCTCCCCCCCTTTTTTTCCATTTACACAATACACTGCAAAAAAATATGTCTCCTTGTATACTTGTCCTGAAGATTTTTAGGGTAAATACGTAAAAGTGTAATAGCTGTACTAAATGTCAGAATAGGTGGTTTTCAGTTTTGATTCATTATCACCACAATGGTCTCCAATGTGTCCGTATTTACACCTACGATGGCAGTTTGTGAGGATGTTTTCCTGTATCTTTACCAGCACTTTGGTAATTTCGAAGTTCTTAATTTAACAAACCTTGCTGAATATGACTGTTGGAATGGTATCTTGTTCTAATTGGCATTTATTTCATTTCTAATGGGGGAAAAAGTGCCAACTTTTTCACTCTTTCTTTAAGCATTTTTATTAAACTTTATGGGATAATGGTTACAAGAAGTGTTAACACATCCTCATGTGTAATCGTAAGGAAATCTGCCACTTTCCTTCCCTTGTTTTCCCTTCCAACTCTTCTGTTTTAGAATTTACCTATATTATATGCCCAAATAATCGGTTTTTTTTTTTTAACTTTATTTTGAGAGAGAGCTCACACAAGTTGGGGAGGGACAAAGACAGAGGGAGAGAATGAACCCCCAAGCAGGCTCTGCAGTGATAGTGCCCCTTGATGCTCCCAATGGGGGCTTGGAACTCACAAACTGAGATCATGACTGACTGAGCCATCCAGGCACCCCTGAATTAATCTCTTAAAATAATGAGGCTCTTGATCTCCCCCCCCCCACCTTCACTGCCATGTCACACCATCCTTCATACTGTTGCATCCTCCAAAATCATGATTTTTGAACAGATCAAAATTCCTCACTTGTATTTTTTACCATATAAAGCTGAGTCATGTAGTAGTATGAATACTTTCTTTTCCCTGTCCATTTGCCTCTGTTGCACAGGTAAAATACCGGCTTGTTCACTGATTTTTGTCTTCCCACACTGGTCATTAATTCAGCCCCAAATCCAAATGTTGTCTAGATAGCCAGACTTCTGGATGCATCAGGGATTTTATCAAATTCATTTCCAGAGAAGTCTTTCCTAAAGTCTCTTGACCTGTTGTCTTCTCAAATCGCTCTCCCCTAAGGCTAACAATCACCTCTCTTGCTGGGGGATTTCTTTTGTTTTGCTACTTTGGAAATTTCCTTTTTCTCTTTCTTGCTTCATTCTGTACTTTTCATTGAGCACAGGAGTTTCCTAAGAAATGGCAAATGGAAGGAAACATTGTAGGGTACTCGGGGACTGAAAATATCTTGACATGGACATAGGGTAATTTTGTTCACTATGGAATTCCTGGTGGGAAAGCATTTTCTTTCTGTAATTGGAAGACATTACCTCATAGGCTTCAAGCTTTATGGTTTCTGTTGAGAATTCCAAGGCCATTTTGATCCCTGATGGCTTGATTGTAATTTGTTTTATTTTTAATTTCTTCCCATTTGGTTTTCAGTGTTCTCAATTTCTAGAGCTCTTAGTGATTGGATATTTGCCAGGTTGGTTGTTGCTCATCTCTCTGCTTTTTGCTTTACTTTCTTGACTGTTGCTCATTTTATTTTTGAAGATTGCTATTGAGCTCCCATTTCTTTGATCCCATTTCAACATCCAACGGATCTTTGTCCTCTAGATTTTTATTTTTATTTTTTGGCATCTTGTGCCTGTGTCACGGTTAAAATACCTCTCTGATACACATCCGTGCACACACAGTTAGGTTTTTCTTAAGCTTGAATAGTCTCTGACTACTTACTGTTTGGATCTTTCATGCTAAGGTTTTGTCAGAAATCTTGTGTTCCTTGGTTCCCTACATATTTTTGAGAATGTGTCGATGAAAAAGGCTGTTGTACAACCTGAGTTCAAGGAGGATCAGGGGCTTGCCAACTCAGCTTTTTCCAACAGTTTGTAGCACACTCCTCAAAAGCAGCATCATTTGGTATTCCCCCTTGGGCTTCTCAGATTCTACAGAAAGAGTTGCTGTGTTTTGCAGAGTGCTGTAAGGCCTGGTTTCCAGCCTTCTGGTAACTGATGAAGGGGAGGCTCTAGGTGTCTTCTAGCCCAGACACCCCTATTTTTAGCATCTTCAGAGATTAAACTTGCTGTCCGAGTATGAGGCCAGCTGTAGTTTGGCTGCTGGAGCAGAGGAGATGTGGGGGACAAAAGATCTCCCTAAGAGCTTGCAACCAGCCTTTATTTTAACAGCCAGCCCTTCCCCTCCACTGCCAGAGGTACACGTTACTTACCACTGGTTCCTGAACATTTGGAGGATTCTGCAAAGTAGGTTGGTCTATTTTCAGTTGTCTCAGTGGGCTGTTAGAGCTGGGTTGCATATGTCATTCAGTCTACTCTTTTTCATTCAAGAATATATTTCCATGATGCGTTCATGTTTCTGTGTTCATCTACATGGCATCACATAATGCTTCAGTGTCTGTCTGCTATAATTTTCCCCAGTAGTTGTTAACCTATTATACAAATCATCATTTGCCTGGCAATTGTGTTTTTTATCATTTAAGAATTTCAGGGGCGCCTGGGTGGCGCAGTCGGTTAAGCGTCCGACTTCAGCCAGGTCACGATCTCGCGGTCTGTGAGTTCGAGCCCCGTGTCGGGCTCTGGGCTGATGGCTCAGAGCCTGGAGCCTGTTTCCGATTCTGTGTCTCCCTCTCTCTCTGCCCCTCCCCCGTTCATGCTCTGTCTCTCTCTGTCCCCAAAATAAATAAACGTTGAAAAAAAAAAAAAGAATTTCAGAATTTATGTAGTGAAATTAGTCTTTCCTTCTTTTTTACATTTTATTAAAAAAAAAGTATTGTTTAAGAAAATCCTGGCAACATAAAATAACAACGTATGCACCTCTATTATTTTTTTTAATGGATCTCCAGATGATTTCTGATCCATCTGGAATTTATAGTATGAGGTACAGATTTGAATAGTCCTCACATGCATGATAATATTCCAATCCCATCTACGGAATAGGCTGTTTTTTTCCCCCATTGATTTCGAATGCTACTTATTATATACCAAGTTCCCATAGGTGCATCAGTTTTCTTTTTATATAAATGTTTTATCTTGACTAGCGATCTCTTTGCTTATCTTTGCTTATTTATCAAAACCATACTATCTTATTTAGAGCTTTCACAGAATCTATTAGGACGATCATGTACTTTATCTACTTGAGTAGATTAAAAATGACATTTATATTCTAAACAATAGTTGAGAATATATACATATGTTTTATTAATGTTAATCTTTGCTTAAGTCATTTGCTTATAATTTACTTTGGGTTTTTGCATTTATTGTGTTAGTTTTGTCCAGCTAGTGTGTGTGTCCTGCTTGAAAATAACAGCAGCTCTTCCAATTTTATGGAAGAGTTTATCTACTTTAAAATGTTCTTACTGAAATTTGTTATATATTACCCATAAAGTCATTGACCGCGATAGCTTTATTTGGTTATGGGTATTTGAATATCTTTACAATATATTTTCCAGTTATTTGTCTAGTCAACTTTACTACCATAATTTGAGCCAATTTTGGTAATTGTTTTCAGTCAATTTCTCAGTTATATAGGTCATCAAAATTTATAGAGCTGTGTATAGTATTTATCTTAATTAAAACAAAATCTGGATACCTGTTCATTTTCTGTGCTTATTCAAATCTGAAGAAGATTATAGTTTTTAATAAGTTGAATAAACAAGTTTAATTTATTTTGCAACTTTTTAGAACTTTCTAAAACTTCGTATAACTTAATGTTTTTCTTCTAAATTTTTAATTTGAAAACTTAGTTTATTTTGGTTAAAAACAAACATTTAAGGCTGTGCATTTTCCTCTGAGAATGATATTGCTGTATCCTATAGCATTTTGCATTTTATTTTTCTAATGTTCATTGTTTCTAAATAATGTGAGATAGTGTTTTTTTTTTTTTCCTTTGACCTATGTTATTTGGGAATGAGGTATATCATTTAAAGACATTAAGATTTTAGTGGGGTAGGTAGAAGACTTTTCTTTGTTGTAGAAGAGGTATAGATTTCCAGAAAAGTTGCACTGATAATACAGAGGATTCCGATATACCCCACATCCAGTTTCTCTGATTTTTAACATCTTTCCTTAGTGTGCTACATTGTCAAAACTGAAAAAGAGATAATGACACAGAAGTATAAACTAGAGTCTACTTCACTGGAGTTTCTTTAGCCAGGGGCACTTCCAGACTTGGCCCAATCATGTTTCTAACCTCAGATTCAGATGCACCTGCCTGGAGTCATCTCCTGGCTTGCTGTTGAGCTGACCAAGGTGGGGAGCCACAGTAGGGGTTGAGCACCTGGCTTCTCCAGCTGAGATACCCAAATTAATGCCTCCCACTTGCTCCTGGGCCACCTCTAGGCCCTAAACCATCTGGATGCTCCGTTTATCTTTTGTAACCTACGTCTTTTGAAAGGTAGTTTCCTCTAATAGGATTTTTTTTCTTTGGTTTGTTTCTGTTTTTTCTTTCAGAGCTGCTTCTCTGTAGTTGGCTGTGGACTCTCCTTGTTTTTCGGTGCAGTTATAGGTGTAATAATTTACCTTTAAGTATTTTCTGCCACTTCTAGATATTTGAATTGGGAATGATGCTACTGAGGTATATTTGAATTCTTTCTTCAGCCTTCCACATATTTTAAATATTTTAATGTGTGTTTGTCTATAGTATGCTGGTATTTAAGGATTCCTTTTTAAGTTTTTCCACAGAAATGAGAAATGATGTGCAACATTGGGTTTCAATATCTAAGAGGTTTCTACCTTTTAGGAAACCCACAATATAACTGAACACAAGCCATAAATACATTTTATGTAAATCATTATAAGTATTTTTATTAGAAAAGTGCATTCTATAGGATATGGCAATACTTAATTTAAATAGAGCTGATTTAAAAAACATATTTTAGAGAACATGTGCGTGAGCGGAGGGAAAGGGGCAGAGGGAGAGAGAATCTTAAACAGGCCCCATGCTCAGTGCAGAATGGGATGCAGGGTTCCATCTTGTGATTGAGATCATGACCTGAGCTGAAATCAAGAGTTGGACATCTAACCGGCTAAGCCACCCAGGTGCCCTAATACTTAACCATTTTTGTTTCATTTTCTTCACTTCTGTTATTTTCCCACATGGCTACGCATTATGGATGCCTCATTTTCCAAAACTGCAACTTTTGAAAGGATTGAATGCCCAAGATTTTTCCATGTCAGAAATGAGTAAAATTTCCAAAATGAATCTGAGGAATCATGAGCAATTATATAAATGGTCTGGCATCACAATTATTTCATCAAGCAAGGGCAGTGAAGCACCAGGTATACAAAGGATACCGTATTGGAATATACAACACTTGTCGCAGAGTCCCTGATGGCTACATCACAGACTGGCACTCATTCAGGGCAGTTAGGAACTCTTGGTTTAGTATATGCGGCAAAGACCTCTGTCAGAGGTAAGTTACAGCTGTAGGTGGTTCTCATTTGGAAATCTTCCACACCCTTCCCCATATTCTTTCCCACTGGTCCTAACCTGGCCTTCCTGGAAGGCAAAAATTCTGCCCTACTCTGTTCCCCTCCCCTTCGCTACGCCTGAAATTAGCCTTTGCTCGAAATATAACTAAATCCCCTTCAGATTTGTGCCTGGATGGGGGAGTCTCTGAACTTCAGCTGAGGTGAAAGTTCTGGTATCCTGGGCTTCTATTCTCATCAGGGACAAGATGGTCATTGTGGTTCTTGAAGGAGGCCTTTCGCATCTTCGATCTCTTCACTTTTCTTGTCTCCTCTAAGGGAGGAGAGAAATGCGTTTCCTTCTGGTAGGATGACCAGCCCTCTCAGTATGCCTGGGACTGAAAGCCCCAGGGACCATTAGTCACCCTACCCAGTGTGCCACTCTAACCTGTGTATCAAGTTCCAGATAGAGATTACACCAGCTGGAGTTGTCACACAAAAGAAACTATTTACAGCAAATAATTTCCAAAGTTGTGATTCCCTGAGTGGAGGTGAGTGGGTTTCTTATACTGAGTCAGGATGAATATTCAGGAAGTGAGCTTGCTCCTCAGGTGTAAAGGTGGGCAGAAGGTTGTGCAGGTGTACTCAGAAAAGTTGCCTGTGCCTGCGTCCCATGTTATGTTAATGAAGCTAATGCTCCTCCCAGTGTGGGGACTTGAACATTATAATGAGATGGAGGTAACGGTCAGGCAAGAGGAAGGGGGTGTGGGTGTGCTCTGAGAGCAGGTATAAACTGGATGGGGATTAGGACTCTTGATCTTGGGTAAGGCATCCAGGGCCTTGCTTCCTTTTGAAACAACCCTGGGAGTTTCACCCTTGATCTGTGGTCTCTGACATGGTTAGGCTATTTCCTGGCCTGGTACAAAGGCTGAGTTTTTACATTCCCTCTGTTCCTTTAGAATCCTTAACTACTGAGATTTTTTCATTTCTTTGATTCTGACAAGCTCTGCAAACAGCGTGCTTGGGCAAATAGGGCAAAGGTCACAGAAAATAGCTGGGGGCCTGAAATGACTTCTCAGGTGTCTTGTGTGCTGGCTCATCTCTTTTTCTGGGGACCCCTACCTCGTTCTGTAGACACACCAGGTTCTGTAGAGAAGGTACAGCCTGCCTAACCACTGCCTTCACCTATTCTCTTATCTGAGCCTTCATTTTTGTACTACTTCAGTATTAATCTCTGTGCACAGGGTAGGGAAAGGCAACTAGAAACAGTGGCAAAAGTACTTAGGTACTAAATACTTTAATAATTTTTATTAGCTTTTCATTGCTGGAATGCTTAGGAATTACTGAAAGTCTAAGGTGCTTCTGAAAGAGCCAGATGGGGTGAAGACATGAGTTGTATGTCCTGAGCTTGAATACAGTCGGCTATGTGGTGAAATCTGGAAGGTCAGATTTGCTGTGGGCCTTAGATACTGACAAGCCTCTCTCCCCTTCTGCCCCCTCTTTCTTTCTAGAACTTCCATTCTTTCCTTCATGTCTTTCTCTCTCCTTTCTTTTCTCTTCAATGTCTTCCCTTCCTCTTGGTGTCTCTCTTTCTCTCTCTCTCATTCTGAGGGTCTACAGAAAAATGGCCTGAAAAGCTGTCATTCATGTCAGCTGTTACTAACATCCCTGAAGAATACTCAAGGATCTTTTTCATGGAAAGAGCCCCTATAGACCATATCTTTTGAGCTGAGGAAATCAAAAAGTACTTCATGCTATTTTCTATGCATTTCTGACTCTACGAAGGAAGGCTTTGGGGATTCTTTCCTCAAGGCCCTGTCCAGAGCTGAGTGCCAACCCATTTCACCACAGATGCATGGTTTGTGGGGCCTGCTACATCATTAATCACCCTGCCACCCATTCCAACATCCCCTATTTTAATTCTTCAATGTAGCTGGCTTATTTCTTTCTAGATGTGTTTGCAGGTATGGGTATGAAAGAGGTGGGGCTATTGTCAAAACTTTCTGAATATAGTATTCACAAGAAACCAGTAACTGAGCATTCTATAGAATTCCCAAAATCTGTTCTGAAGAGTAGGCTTTTGGGCCTTTGATCATGGATGAAAACAAGAGTACAAGGTAGAACTGAAAGAAACAGTCTCCAAAAGTTAAAACAAAAAAGGGGGGTCATCTATGAAGAAGGCAAAAGAGCTATATCAGGTTTACATCATCAGTTTTTTTTTTCTTTTGGAATTTGACCCAATTCCTTAACCCATTGAAACGCATTTCTGAGACTGCCCCCCCCCCCCCGCCCCGCCCAATTTTGGGCTAAGTGATTTTGAGGATGCTTTATTATCTGAGTTTGACTCTCTGTAAGCATGATGTTTTTGTCTGCATTGCTTTTGGCATTTCAGACTTCTTCCTGATCTTCTAACTATTGACACTCTCAGAGGGAATAAAGAGAGGCTGTATACCTGTGTGTCCGGCGAAAAGCAGATGGCACATTCAAAACTGCTGATTAACGAAGAGACTATTTACTGAGTGGACTCTTGACAAGTTGTGGGCAAGGTGAAGGGAAACCAGCTAGATAAGAACGGAATAATCCAGGGCAAACGATAGCGGGAGGCTGTTACCACCCCAATGCATGGGGGCTGACGCCGAGATGAGATGGTCTTACTAGGACTAATGGAAGTGATAGCTGCACGGCAGGTTTTCTATCAGGAGCTATGGCCTTGGGCAGACCATGGCCACTGCCACATTGCAAGCTGGCAGAAGGCTCCAGCGGAATAAAAAATGACCTTAACTTCTTTCTGTTCTGACTTCCTGTAAGTGCCTCCAATTGGCTGAGTATCGAGCGGAGTTTAGAAGACACGGAAGCTTCACTGATCACTTCAACAGAGGCCCACCTCCTAGGGCACAGAGCAAGGCAGAGGAGGTTGGAGAGTGGTTCATACTGTTCAGTACACAACCCAGAAAAGTTGACAAAAACCTCTTGTTTCTCATCAGCTTTTTGTTAGACTATATCTCGATGCTCACTTACAAAGGAAACCATTTTGCTTAGGCTTAGAATTATATGGGATACATGGAACACTTCCTACTTCTAGGGGCAAAGGAAAAGTTTCTTTTTTATGTATGTTAACGTAATGTGAAAGAGTTTACAGTATTAACCAATATAAGAGGGAGTGAATGTTGGATTAGGGAAATGAAGCAGCAACTTCAAGGTCGTGTCAAGATGATACATTAGAATTGGCTGCTTTGCTCTCCTCGATAATGAGCCCAGGGAGAAGCACTGAAGGAGAGAGCTCCATGGGCACATGGAACCAGTAATAACAGGAATAAGACTGGAGGCTGCCTTGAACTTGTGCGAGGGAGAATGTGTGTGTTGGGGAGTTGTGAGTAGGTGAAGTCTGGAATACCGGGGGGCCAGAGCTGCTGGGAGAAGGCAGAGTGGAAGAAAGCTTTATATTTTCTGTTCTTGATATTTTCCTTGCATTGCCTTGAACAACTTTGCCTGTCCCTTTACTGATAACTGGCCACAACAGACCAGGTCGGAAGTAACATTGATCCACAATATCCTGCAGTGGTGAGGACACGAAGAAAACAGATGTGAATCGACAAGCCACCCTCAAGCATTTACTTCTCCATTATTATTTTTTCCTTTTTAGCTTCCAAGTAGATTCTACCTTGTCTCAGTGTGGCTACTTAAGCACTTGAAAGGTAAAACTTGTAAGATTGCTGGAAAGGGGCACAGAAAACATAAGGAATCAACAAGGTTTCTCTGGTGTCTGCACTCCCTTGCCCATCCCTGTCTCTGTCCTTAAACACACAAGGACTGATGTACACTGGAGCCTTCCTCCATATTACAGTGCATATCCCCAAACTAAGTACCTGATAGTTCCCTGTGAGTACCAGCTCATAGGCTGAACTAATTACACCTCTCGGGAGAACAACAACTCTACCAAGAAAGACAACATATGGAATGACATATTTAATCAGGAACACCATTGTTTGAACAGACGGCACAGGATTTAAAGTAATTAGAGGTAAAGAAAGAGAAAATGGAAAAAAAATTGATACTTGAGGTATTAAAACATAAGAGGAAAAATGCTATAATTAGAATAAAGAATAGAATGGGTACAGCCAAAGAATGAGTTGACGGATTACAAGGTAACATTGAGAAGTATCCCAGAAAACAGCAAAAAAATTAGTCCTAGAAAACACACAGAAATGCCAAAAACATGGAGGAATTACATACATATTAATTCTAGAAGGAATCTTAAAGTGGGAATTTTTTTCTAAAACATAAAGAGAAATGAAGACCATTGAAGGAATTCTAGAATACCCAGTATGGATATGATAAAAATATCTACTTAGGTTTGTACTGAAACTCAGGAATACTAAAGACAAAGAGGAAATTGTAAAACTTTCCCAGGGAAGAACATTGTTGACAAAAAGCAAGAATTCTGTGGCTATTAAACATTTCAACAACAGCCTTGGCTGGAAGAAGATAATTATGTTGTTAAAGCATTGAGGGAGAGAACGTTGATGGAGCTTTTATATCAAGTCAGATTTTCACTTAATTCTGAGGGTATAATAAAAATATTCTTAAATGTATTAAGCCTCAGGAAGTTTGCTGCTTGAAATCTTACATTGAAAGCACTCTAGGAAGAAAAAGTTGCATAAGAAAGGAAAAAAGTCCAAGAGATTCTGCAGGAGATATGACCAGCAAAGATTAAATCACGTAGATAACGATGCATGTCATGTTATGGCAAGGAGAAAAAGTCAGAAAGACACATAATTAAACCTAGACATGATCAACATGTATGCAGTGAGCAAATGTCTATGAGATATTAACATCTGTGTTTTATTTGGGAAAAATATCTATATTGATAGGTTTATGTACCCTCATAGAATCCCTAAAGTTAAATGGGAGTGTTTTAAGTGCAACCACCATAAGAACAAACAGTGTGTAACTTTGTACTAAGTAAAATAACAAATCTCTCCAATGTAAGCAGGACATACAAGATATGAGGGCAGGTACGGTAAATGGGAAATGTGAAGTAAGATAGCAAAATTATTTTTATGTCCTAATATAGCAGCAATTCCAACGAATGGATTAATGTCATGAACTTCATAATAGGAATGCTTTTTATTGGATTAAAAAATCCCACGACCCCTGGGGCACCTGGGTGGCTCAGGCGTTTGAGTGTCTGACTTCAGCTCAGGTCATGATCTCACAGTTTGTGGGTTCGAGCCCTGCTGTGCTGACGGCTTGCTCAGAGCCTGGAGCCTGCTTCAGATTCTGTCTCTCCTCTCTCTGCCCCTCCCCCGCTCATGCTTTGTCTCACTCTGTTTCTCAAAAATAAATAAAAAAAAATCCCCATGACCCCAAAATAAGTTGTCAAAATGCAGTAAACTTAATTAAAAAAAAAAAAAACACAACAGAAAACTTGAAAATAAAAGTAGAGAAGGTTACCAGAAATGAAGAATGAAAAGAAAGCTTAATGATCAATCATTAGTTGAGGTTGGGGAAATGAATCCTTCTGCCGATGAACTGTTTGATTTGATAGTCTAGGAGAGAGCCATCCATGCTCTCTGTTGGAAGACTTCGTTTCTCAACACCACCTTCATGACACTCAGTCCCTCAAAGGCTTAGATCTCCTATTGAAATGCATTTAGGTTAACCTTCTACCAGCATATTCCACCTTGATTTGTAGACCTCTCCTTACGTTGTGGACCAACTACATTTGACAATTTGTGTTCTTTATAAAATACCTCCTAAAAACAACATTCCATAAAGCAGAGCAACTTAAGGACATTTTGGGGATTTTTGCATTAACCATTAGCTTTCTTTTTGATTCTTCTAATTGGCATTGACTTTCACACATGGGCACTAACATGGTGCGATCCTGACTCCTAATAACCTGGCTACTCTGCAAGTAGACACTTCTATTGATTGATGCAACAATTTGAACAGTATCTGCTGAGTATCTAAAATGTGTCGGGAAAGATTTTAAGCACAGGGGTCACAGTTGTGAGCTTAACACTCTTCCTGCGCTCACAGCACTTACAGTTTGAAGATGAAAAAAAATCACAAAAATCCATCTAGAATTGCCCCGTGTGAAAAGCCGGAAGGAAAATGTTTGTGGTGCATGTCACAGCACAGGGCATCGGGTAACGTGTGTGTGGTGTTGGGGGAGGAGGTAGTCCTAAAAAGTACTCTTGAGCAACTGAACTGGTACTTGAGTTCAGAAGGCTGGGCAGGGTCTGTACAGGTGAAAAAATGGAGAGAAGAACATTTCTCACACATGGGCCAGCATGGGCAAAGGTAGGAAAATTCTTTCAAGAAGTAAAGTGTTTATATCTGGAGCAGAGGTGCCGAAACCTAGAAAGTAAGAGCGGTATTGACTTGTGGTAGGAAAGCTTCGTCAGAAACCGTTCAGAGGCTCGTAAAAGATGGTAAATACTTCCAATTCTTTCCTAAACAAAATAGAAAATGGTGGTATGGTTTTAAAGCGGGACGGAGGAAGAATCAGTTGTGTATTTTAAGGAGAAAATTCTGGCTATGGGAGATGAATGAAAGCAAGAATCTAGTTAAGAAGGTATTAAAGGTGCCCGGGTGAGAGGTTTGGTGGGTTGGATTAGGAGGGAGCAGGTGTCAGATGAAGACCAGCTGATGGGTTGGGATTTATTTTAGAAGTAGGTGTACAAATGCTGGTAGTGGATTGGATGTGGGTGAGGAGGATTGGGAAGTGTTGGGAATAATTTCTGGGATCCTACTAGGAGTAACAAATGGATGAGGTCAGAATCTCTGCATGAAGTGCCGTTTGGGGAAAGAGAAGACCAAAAATGGCATTCAGTTTGGGTTCAGTTTGAAATCAGATTGCCAAGTGGAAATTTCAATTAGCTGGAATGTAGGAGACTGGAGCTCTGGAAATTAGGCTTTGCTGGAAACATCACTTTGAAAGCCACTGGAATATACACCATTCACAGAAACATAAACCTAGATGAGATTCTTTAGAAGAAGGAGTTAGAGTGTAACAGAAGGAGTTTACCCGCAGGGAACTCAAACACCTACAGAGACTGGTCAAAGAAGGAAGAGGCAGCAAAGGAACCTAAAGGGAGGGCTAGAAAAAGAGACTTGGAGAATTTAGTCGTCTTAAAGTCTAGAAAAGGAAATCTTCCCAAAAGAAGGGAAGGGGTTAGGCCTCTGCAATGTTTCTGAGAAGTCAAGTAAAGATGGGGACTGAAAAAGCAACCAAGATATCCTTCAGCAGGTAAGGGGATAAATGAACTGTGGTGTGCCAGGCACATCTTTTTATTTAGCGCTAAAAAGAGTTGAACTGTCACACCATGAAAAGACATGAAACTTGAATGCATATTAATGAAAGAGGCTGATCTGAAAAGGCTACACTAGCTGGATGCATAACTTCCAACTAATGGCAGCGTGGATAAGGGAAAACTATGGAGACGGAAAAAGATCGGTGCTTGCCAAAGGGGGTTGCCAGAGGGAGGCGAGGAATAGGCAGAGCACAGAGTAAGGTTAGGGCAGGGGAACTACTCTGTGTGGTACCATAAGGTTGGTAACATGTCATGGTACGTCTTTAAAAAAAAAAACAACGAGGTCGTGACACCTTGACAGTTGACTGCTTGTGGGAACTGAAAGGTAGATCTCCAAAATGTGACTGCATTTGCTGGCCTCGCACCTGGAGGGTGCTAACCCACCAAAAGTAAAACAAAGCAAAACAAACACAACTCGACATTTTGTAAACTGGAAAATTCTATGGAGTGGGAAGGTATCATTTAGCTGTAAAACACATAAGCACAAAACCCACTGCTATAGCTGTGAGATGAAATTTCCCAAAAGAGCAATTTCTTGTCCCACAGCTTGTTTTAAAGAGCTTTCTGAGTCTTAGGGTGAAAATAATATTTGATAGCAGTGAAATAGAGGAGATGAACTGAATTATAACTTAATATATAGAATTTTAAATTTACATTTTGAAGCATGACCCATATCCTTTTATTAACCAAGTGACAAGAGCAGACTTAGCATTTTCTTACACTTCTGTGTACACTTATTTTTCAAATGGTGGAAGATTTAGAACTAGAGGAAGAGAGAGCATGTGTTTGTATTGGGGTCGCAGTGTTCTTAGGGAAGGAATGACAAATTTCTTTCCGATTAGCTCTTAGCAGATAAGCATTTTAAGGTTCTCCCTAAAGAAGGTAACTTAAACCGGGAGCTAGCTGTCTTCAAGAAGTTTAAGAAGGACCAGAAGGAAATCGACTTTCCCTGCTAAAATAGCGAAATGCACTCTGGTTTCCATTGTTAGTATTCACTCCTTGTGTTCCCCCCCCGGATTTCTTGATTAAGAAAAAGCTATTTAGAATGTTGACGAACCTTGTAAACTCAATTTTACCAGTAACGCAAGGTTGTGGTTAAGGTAACATGCAGCACCGACAAGAATAGCTAATTACGTCAAATTATAGCTTTTAAAATGCCAAATGGGATCTCTTTTCACTTTAAGTCCTGTTCAGGCCTCAGCTGGATTTCTAGTAGAAAACCTACTCTTTATATCAGGCTTGAACTTTTAACTAGGAAGGGAAAAAAATAGACTGTGTCGTAGAAGGACATGCATTAATGCTAGTTGTGTGGCATAGTCTGTTTTTTAGGCATCCGCGTCCCATGTCCTGTTGGAGACGTTGGTGGATGCCAAGCGATAACCGTGGAGTTACTTAGTAAGAAGGGTGGTTTTGTTCCTGTACCTCCAGGGGTCTAGTTTTCCTCAGAAATCTACCTAAGCCTGGGTTTAGTGTTTTATAGATAGTTACTGTTTCCGGTAGAGTTGGTGTGAAGCAAAATAGTCCAAAACGTACTGCCTTGAGATACCACCTCTTTCTCCAAGTTGGTGGCACAAGTGGGCAGTACTGCTGGTCTAGTCTGGCCTTGACTGGTACAGACAGACCTCTGTCCTGTGCCTGCGATTACTTGGCTGGGGGCTGGCTTGTCGGTGATACAACACCCTGTGATAGGGCGTTGGCTGGGGTGACACGGTTTTGTTCGTGCCATCCTGCGGCAGCTTACGCTTTTTCTGATGCGAGCAGAAGGATTCCAAGAGAGATTGTGAAAACGCATAAGGTCTTCTGAGGCCTGGATTGGCGTACGGTCATCTCTCCTGCTTCTAGTGGCCGAAGCCAGTCACAGAGCCAGCTCAGTTCAAGGGGTGGGGAAAAAGACTCCACATCTTTCTCCACCCAGTCGCCTTTTGAGGGAGGTGTAGACAGGGAGGGGTAGAGAATTGGGTTACCTTTTCCCCCCCCCAACTTCCCAAAAACCCTTTGCTTCAAAAATCGAACTGCCCAGTGTCATGAAAGATCTTTGCCTGTGTCTGTTCTTCTCTTACAGGCTGTTGGTCTATAGGGCCAGCAAGAAGCACACCAGTTCTCTTGGAGATTTCTTCCACAAATTGTAGTTCTCACAAGTAACTTCAAATACCCACATTATTTCTCAGAAACATTTTTTTCTTACTATGATTATCAACGTAAGCCCTCCACTTGCCATTGCCATCATTTTCGTATTGCACAAATGCTCTCTAGAATGTGATGAATATTCGTTTGACATTCCTAAGCGAGCTTACATTAATTTTAGTTCCCCATTGAATTTCAAACAGGAGCCTCCACACTGACATTAAAAAATATTAACATTTGCAGTGGCAGTGCAATCTGCTGAGGCGTGGATTGTTGCTCTGACTTGCCACATCTTTCCCCTTGTTCTTTTTTTAGAAAGAGCAAAGCAGAGGGATTTGGCAGGGCAATTCAAGCTGCCACTCAGAGCAGCTCCAGAGACGGAAGGCTAGCCCAGACCATATTGCGTTCTAACTGGCAGCAAATCCTTCATTCAAGGTCTTTCTGCAAAAGGCAGTGTTAGCCAGGCCCCTCGCCCTTCGTGACGTCTGTCCTGTGTGATGGAGATAACTTCCCCGCCATATAATGACAGCTACCTTTAATTTGCCTGAGTGTCTAAAAAAGCTTCTCTTTAATCAGTTCTTTTGACCCAAATAACATTTCCCTCCTTTGTTGTTTTCATTAATGCAGTTAGTGAAAAGAAACCAAGCTTCTGATGGAGGTGTGGTGGGATAAGTTTGTTCATAACATGTTTTTCTTTGTTTTTCCTTCTTCCTCCTCTTCTTCTTCTTCTTCTTTTTTTTTTTATCGAGGCTTCTGTGCCCTTTATGGACAAGGCAGTGTGCAGTAGGGAGAATTTCCTTCTGCAGCTATTTTCCACCCCTTCAGCCTTGCTTATTTTTATCATGTCCCATCACCATTATTACCCATTATATTTATATCTGCATTTAGCGGGCAGACTTGCTTCATGTCTATAAAGGTGTAATGAGCAATTTGCGTTAATGATTTTCTGCAGCTGCTCAAACAGTTGGTACTAACGTCATCGTTTACGCCTTCCAGAGACATCTGAATGAGGCATCAGATGTAGACCAAATTGGTTTTTGCCTGTTGGAGGAAGTAGAAGCATGGATGGGGGTGGTGTTGTGTGTAGGATAACGGTTCATGCATCTTTCATTCCCCAACTGGATGGATACTAACAGTGGAGTCTCTCATAAAAGAATCTTTGGCATTGGGAGAGAAAAATGATTCACAACAAACACACACACTTGTGTTGCCATCTTGATTAAAGGATATTGCTTTAACGGAAATCAGAATTTTTACACAGTTGTATGATTTATAGATGAACTTTTAAAATACATAAAATCAATGCCTGTTTATCCCTCTGGAGGGAGTAAAGAAGCTGGTGCAGAGAAAAGGACATTGGATTGGAAACAGAATAACTGGATTCAGTGTTTCTACTTGGCAAAATTTCAGCTGCGACCCTGAGCGATTTAACTTGGGAACTCTGTTCCCTTCTCTGTGAAACTGGGAATACTGAGTTCCTCCTGAGATGATTTCCGGAGAAAGGGACAGAAGCACACGAGTGCAGTACGTAGTGGCACACACACCGTAGATGTTACTGGTGCAAGCTTCTGGAGATCTTTTTGTTCACTTGTGTGCCCCAACGTATCTGAGAGTTTCGCCACATACGTAAAAAGGGTGTTTGACGACCTTTGGCTTTCTCAGCACGTTATCTATCTGAAGGTCTGTCCTGCCAATGTTAATTTACGTTGTAGTCTTCCCTTTTCTCAGTTCCTGGCTCTTCTCAGTATTATGGAAATGGTGTAACATAGTGACTATTTTACATTGTGTTACTTATTTTTATGCTTTAGGAATCCAGAGCTTGACAGGAAAGTAATTTTTAAAAAAAAAAATTTTTTTTTCAACGTTTATTTATTTTTGGGATAGAGAGAGACAGAGCATGAACGGGGGAGGGGCAGAGAGAGAGGGAGACACAGAATCAGAAACAGGCTCCAGGCTCTGAGCCATCAGCCCAGAGCCCGACGCGGGGCTCGAACTCACGGACCGCGAGATCGTGACCTGGCTGAAGTCGGACGCTTAACTGACTGCGCCACCCAGGCGCCCCAGGAAAGTAATTTAAATTTGGCAGCCTGTGGACTCACATAGGGACAGTTCAAGACACAATTTTGAAAGAGAAATTTGTTCTGAATTTCCTCCCAGCCCTGTCTACCTCTCGGAAATATACCCGTGATGAGTGTGGATTCCTTAAAACTCTTTCTGTACCAGCTCCCTTCCCTTTTAGGAGATCCTGTGTTCTGAGCCCTCCTGGATTTCCTTGTACCATAACTTGATCTGTGTTCTCCCCAATGGTCGAAACCATGCCCCATCTCTAATTGACATCTGCAGCCCAGAGCCAGGTGTATATTGGGCTTGTTAAATGAATAGACATGACTATGAGGAGATAGCCAATCTGCTCAGATAATTGGAGCTAAAGGGTTAATTAGTGTAAATGATTTCATGGATTGTGTCTCTCAGACTTCAGATTTGCCTTCTGGCTGGCACCTCGCAGAGTCATAATCTGTGGAAGTGGCAGATGGTGAGAAAGTTTTATAATCCTGGGGCAGGCCTTGGGGGGGGTGGGGGAGGTAGGCAGATTTTTCTGGACATGTAACCTTGATAGGATCTCACAGTTTTGTTAAGGCTGCAGGCATACTCTAGTACTTTTTTGGTTGAAACAGAAAATTTTGCCCCCTCCTCCCACCATCACCTCAAAAGTTGCTTGGTACATGTTGTTGCTGTTTTACGAGTGCTCTGACAACTAATGACTAATACTTACTAAGCCCCAATTTTGGCAGACACTGGTGAAGAGGTTTGGCATATACTAATAACTTTGTAAAAATCTTAATAAAAAATTCTATATGTAGGATGGATATATATATATTTATATATTTATATATTTTAGAGAGAGAGTGTATGTGAGCAGGGGAGAGGGAGAGAGAGAGAATCTTAATTAGGCTCCATGCTGCTCTGCTCAGCATGGAGCCCAGTGCAGGGCTTGAGCTCACCATACTGGGATCGTGACCTGAACTGAAATCAAGACTCAGATTCTCAACTGACTGAACTACCCAGGTGCCTCTCTAGGTGCTATTTTTAATTTCTCCTTTATCGGAGGGGAAACCAATATACAAAGAGATTAATGAATTATTTATTTTTAAGTAGGCTCCACTCCTAACGTGGAGTGGATTTGAAGTCCTGACCCTCAGGTTGAGTCACATGTTCTACCGACTGAGCCAGCCAGGCACCCCAAGAGAAAAATAAAATTGCAGGAAAAGAAAGTCCGTAAAGGGAAAAGCCAGGAATCAAACTCGGATATTTTCGCTCCACGTTCTGTGTTGCTAACACATGATAATGGATAAGAGCACAGAAAAAAATCTGTTTTCACATGATGCGGAGATAGACCTTTCCTGGAGACTCGGAGGGGACAACAGCTTGATGATCAACAAATTGTTGTAGGTCTTTCTGGCACTCTCAGAAATACATTTAGACTGTAAGAATTGGGAGAAGGGAGCTCAAAATTCCTAGCAGCAGTTCCCTAGAGACAGTGCCTCTGTGTTGTGTAGGACAGGAATGTCAGGATGTGCATAAAGCCATCTTTGGAGTGCAGTACAGGTGTTTCAGAGACGTGATTGTGAGAGGAATTTTCACCACCAGGCAACACGGTGAGACACCCTCGTGAAAAGGAATGAAGTAAGGATGTATACTTGCGTTAAACACCCACTCTGGACCCCCCGGAGATGGGCTGAAGGAGTGCTCTCAGTTAAAATCGAGATTCCTTGCAAGAAGTGATTCGTGGTCTGACCTGGCTCACACATGAGTGGTCAACAGGGCTGTCTGATTCCTTGCCATTGGCTGTGACTGTAATCACTTGACCTGAAAGACTGTTCGAGTTGCTATGGCTGCCATCAATCATCCCCAAGCTCATTGGCTTAACACAACTAATCATTAATTATCTCTCACATTTTCTTTGGGTCAGGCATTCAGGAGCAGCTCAGACAAACACTGCAGTGTGGGGTTTATAATGATGTTTGCACTCTGACCGTGGCCAGGATGGAGGTCATTTCCGTTCTTCACTCAGGTCTCGCGTTGGGGTTTGGAAGCCAAACAGCAGGAAGTGAGGCAGGGGCCTGTCAGGGGCTATTGTCACACATGCAGGACTTTTATGAGCCAACTTTTAAACTTTGGGTCACTTGAAATAGATCATAGTGGGAGCATTCATACCATGGAAAACAGCAAATGTTATAAATCAGGGCTTTTTCAGAATACTCTTTTACCTGGTCGCCTCTGTGATTGGGGGCTCCTTGGCATCTCTTTGTATCTTTATGCGGTTTCTCCTGTAATATCTCTAGTGTGATGGCTTCAGGGCAGCCGGACCTCTTAACTCCTCAACCAGGACTCCCTAGGTGCAAGTCTTGAGGGGGAGGGAGGGAGGGAGGAAAGGTTGCAGCTTGTTAGGACTTAGCCTTGAAAGTCCCATGGCACTGCTTCTGTTGTAGTTCCAGGACCTCCCAGATTTAGAAAGGGGCAACATAGACCCCATCTCTTGATGGGGGGGGGTGTCAGCACAGTGGAAGCGTGGCATGTAGGTGGTAGACCTTGTGCTGTTGTCGTTGGAGAAGACAGCTGTCACAAAGACTTCAAAAAAAAGAAAAGAAAAACCTCTTAGGATTATAAAATCAATGTTCATTGTAATATATGAGGAGAAAATTAAAAATTACCTGCTGTCCCACTCACCTTCAGATAAGCAGCATTAATGTCATGGTCGCAGTCTCCCTATAAATCTCACTTAAAAATTTTTTTTAAGTGTATTTATTTTGTGAGAGAGAGGCAGGGAAGGGTAGAGAGAGAGATGGGGAGAAAGAATCCTGAGGAGGCTGTGTATTGTCAGTACAGAGCCCAGTGCGGGGCTTGAACCCATGAACTGTGAGATCATGACCTCTGCCAAAATCAAGAGTTGACCGTTCAACCAACTGAGCCACTCAGGGCCCCCATATATAAATCTCTTTGTGCATACCTACACATATAATTTTTGAAGGAATGGGGTTATAGCCTATACATTGTTTTAGTTTTACCTTTTTCTCTTTGTTTTACCTTTCTCCTTTCCTTATTTGCATCTTCATTCTAAAATATCTCTAAGATACCACAATAGACTATCTCCAAGTCAAATGATAACACTTCTGTTAGTTTTCTGAGGCTGCTGTAGCCAATTATGACAAACTTCAAATAACAAATTTATTCACTCATAGATGGAGAAGTCAGAAGTTTGAAATCCATATCACTGGGCTGAGACCAAGGTGTTAGCTTGGTTAGACTCCTTCTGGAGGCTGTGAGGGAGATCTGTTCTCTATTATACACTAAACTTATTTTGCTTACTTCCTAAATGACTCTACATTTTAGAAGACTCATGGATATTTTCCACTACATTTTCCATGGAAGGCATATGTTGATAGAAGATTCTGAATTTGCAAAGAACTTTTGTTTTTGACAGGTGGGTTCTTAAAAATGCCTTTTATCTTGCCTGTAAGCGATTTCATCTTGCTTAAGAGAAGTCTTGATCTCGGTGACCACAGAAGGGGATATGCTTTGTTTGCCATGCAACCTGCTTAGGTACAATTGTCTTTTAAAAGTATGAAGAATAAGCTTAACCCTCATTTTACAAAGAAATCTGAATTGCCTGCAAGTCAGAAGTTGTGTCTTCTGATTACTATAGTTCTGCTGTTGTATAGTGAGTGAGATTTGGTAAGTCATTTAATATCATCATTTCACTTTCCTGGATCCTAGTTTCTTAAGATACTTAGTTCTTGATAATAAGTTCCTTCCAGTTTTTGAATTCTGATTCTATGAGTAAAATCAGTAAATCTAACTTCAATTAATGAACATATTTACAGTCTTTTAGCATAGTATTTAATTGAACAACCAAACTTGAGACAATTTGTTCATGTTTTCCCCCAACTATTGCTGTATAGAAATTTTGGTGGTTTAAAGTAACAACTGTGATGTTACGCATACAGATTTGGTGAGTCAGGAATTTAGACAGGGCCCCGTGGAAATTGCTTTTTGCTGTTACATGATGTTTCAGGATGATCCATGTGACTTGAACTTCTCAGAGCATGATGACTGGGTTCCATGAATGAGTACTCTATAAGAGTAAACAGATCCCGTGTTCTAAAACAATGAGGTAGAAATGTTACAGCTTTTTAATACCTAGCCTTTGAAGACACATACTATCACTGATACTGTACTTGATGTGTTGAATCGCAAATAATCTTGCCCAGGTTCAAGGGGAGGGGACATGGACTCCATTATGAGAAACGTCAAGGAATTGGAGGCTCTGTTTTAAAACTGCCACAGTTGGAAGCTATTTGCCACGAATTTTGTTTCTGTTGTAAATGCATTTGCATTTTGAGAGGTGGGGGATAAGGAGAAGGCAAGGGACTAGAGGGTTTAAGAACACTAGAGGAATAGAATAGAGTAATAAAAATGTACAGTAATAGAAACTTTTACATAGTTAACAGTTGGTTAGTAAACAGGACCTAATCTGTCACTGCTCTGGCATCATAGTCTTTTAAAAGGCAATATAACTAGGTAATGATTTTGCTTGGTCACACACACACACACACACACACACACACACAGACACACAAAGGTTGGTTCATGTTGTCTTGAACATTTCATTTATTTATGTTGTCTCTGTGGCCCCTGAGGTGATATTCGAATTTTCTTCCTAGACTTTGTAGCATACATGGTGCTTTTATGTAAATTTATCTGTTTTTTCACACTAACATACAAATAGACAAATTATTAAACCTACCTAACAATGAGGAAATAACTTTAGAGAGCATATATCGCTTGGTCAGGGGTACCCTAGAGCTGAAATACAGTTCTTAATAAATTGAGTATTTCAGTTAGGATGCCTTGTTGGCAAGAAATAGAAAATGGAATTCAAAGTGGCTTAAAAGCGATAGCAATTATTGCTGTCAGACATATCAGATTCCCCTGAGGTGGGACAGCTTCAGTGTTAATTTAGAATAACAGTGGCTTCTTAAAGGACCCAGTATCTTTCCATCCGTTTCCTTTGCCATCCTCAGCTTATTGGCTTTGCCACCAATTCCACCCAAGGTCATAATATAGCCTCCCAGTCAAATAGGACATACCCAGCAGGGTTGTTTTCTCAATTGTATCTCTTTGTAACATCGATAAAACCCATCCCAAGAGCAGCACCATTATCCCCAGACCTTGCCCTGGAAGGTCCCTTTGAAATAGCCCTTGCAAACTCTGTGGGGGCTTTTCCAGCATGAAACCCGGTTGGTTAGATTGTTAGATGATCTTTACTGTGCTGCGCTATACTGTATCCCTTAGAGAATTTACTGACTAAAAAGTAAATGTAGTAGGAAAACTAGTGCTAAGTGCTTTAACAAATACCTACCAGGCCTCCACCCCCCTGCCTGATAATAGCTTAACGTAATAAAATGTTCATTTTCATTAAAGAAGCTAATTGAGGGGATTCCTGGTTTGTGAGAGGTCTTCCTCCATGGAGAGATTCACAGATTGTCTCTTTCTTTTTTACTTTAATATTTTCAAACATTTATTTATTTATTTATTTAAATATGAAATTTATTGTCAAATTGGTTTCCATAAAACACCCAGTACCCAGTGCTCATCCCAACAGGTGCCCTCCTCAATACCCCTCACTCATGCTCCCCTCACACACCCCCCTCATCAACTCTCTTTTTTTAAGGGTTTTTTTTTTTTGGGCCCCCCCCCCCCCCCCGCCCACCGTGGTCTTCTGTTAAGTTTCTCAGGATCCACATAGCAGTGAAAACATGTTATCTGCCTTTCTCTGTATGACTGATTCCACTTAGCATCACACTCTCCAGTTCCATCCACGTTGCTACAAAAGGCCAGATTTCATTCTTTCTCATTGCCAAGTAGTATTCCATTGTGTATATAAACCACAATTTCTTTATCCATTCATCAGTTGATGGACATTTAGGCTCTTTCCATAATTTGGCTATTGTTGAAAGTGCTACTGTAAACATTGGGGTAAAAGTGCCCCTATGCAGCAGCACTCCTGTATCCCTTGAGTATATTCCTAGCAGTGCTATTGCTGGGTCATAGGGTGGATCTATTTTTAATTTTTTGAGGAACCTCCACACTGTTTTCCAGAGGGGCTGCCCCAGTTTGCATTCCCACCAACAGTGCAAGAGGGTTCCCATTTCTTCACATCCTCTCCAGCATCTGTAGTCTCCTGAGTTGTTCATTTTAGCCGCTCTGACCGGTGTGAGGTGGTATCTCAGTGAGGTTTTGGTTTGTATTTCCCTGATGAGGAGTGATGTTGAGCATCTTTTCATGTGCCTGTTGGCTATCTGGATGTCTTCTTTAGAAAAGTGTCTATTCATGTCTTCTGCCCATTTTTTCACTGGATTATTTGTTTTTCGGGTGTGAAGTTTGGTGAGTTTTTATAGATTTTGGATATGAGCCCTTTGTCTGATAGGTCATTTGCAAATATCTTTTCCCATTCCGTTGGTTGCCTTTTAGTTTTGTTGATTGTTTCCCTTGCAGTGCAGAAGCTTTTTATCTTCGTGAGGTCCCAGTAGTTCATTTTTGCTTTTAATTCCCTTGCCTTTGGAGATGTGTCAAGTAAGAAACTGCTGCTGCTGAGGTCAGAGGTTTTTTTCTGCGTTCTCCTCTAGGGTTTTGATGGTTTCCTATTTCACATTCAGGTCCTTCATCCATTTTGAGTTTATCTTTGTGAATGGTGTAAGAAAGTGGTCTAGTTTCATTGTTCACGTTGCTGTCCAGCTCTCCCAGCACAATTTGTTAAAGAGACTGTCTTTTTTCCATTGGATATTCTTTTCAGCTTTGTGAAAGATTAGTTGGCCATACATTTGTGAGTCCATTTCTGGAGTCTCTATTCTATTCCATTGGTCTATGTGTCTGTTTTTGTGCCAATACCGTGCTGTCTTGATGATTACAGCTTTGTAGTAGAGCTAAAGTCTGGGATTGTGATGCCTCCCACTTTGGTTTTCTTCTTAAATATTACTTTGGTGGTTTGGGGCCTTTTGTGGTTCCATACAAATTTTAGGATTGCTTGTTGTAGCTTTAAGAAGAACACTGGTGCAATTTTGATTGGGATTGCATTGAATGTGTAGATAGCTTTGGGTAGTATTGACATTTTAACAATATCTATTCTTCCAATTCATGAGCATGGAATGTTTTTCCATTTCTTTATATCTTCTTCAATTTCCTTCATAAGCTTTCTATAGTTTTCAGCATACAGATCTTTTACATCTTTGGTTAGGTTTATTCCTAGGTATTTTAGGATTCGTGGTGCAATGTGAATGGGATCAGTTTCTTTATTTGTCTTTCTATTGCTTCATTATTACTGTATAAAAATGCAACTGATTTCTGTACATTGGTTTTGTATCCTGTGACTTTGCTGAATTCATGTATCAGTTCTAGCAGACTTTTGGTGGAGTCTGTCAAGTTTTCCATGTATAGTATCATGTCATCTGCAAAAAGTGAAACCTGGACTTCATCTTTGCCAATTTTGATTCCTCTGATTTCCTTTTGTTGTCTGATTGCTGATGCTAGCACTTCCAACACTATGTTAAACAACAGCGGTGAGAGTGGACATCCCTGTCATGTCCCTGATCTCAGGGGGAAAGCTCTCAGTTTTTCCCCACTGAGGATGATGTTAACTGTGGGCTTTTTATAAATGGCTTTTGTGATGTTTAAGTATGTTCCTTCTATCCCGACTTTGTCGAGGGTTTTTATTAAGAAAGTTTGCTGAATTTTGTCAAATGCTTTTTTTTTTTTTTTAACAGTTTCTTTTTTTTTTTTTTCCCCAATGTTTTTATTTATTTTTGGGACAGAGAGAGACACAGCATGAACGGGGGAGGGGCAGAGAGAGAGGGAGACACAGAATCGGAAACAGGCTCCAGGCTCTGAGCCATCAGCCCAGAGCCTGACGCGGGGCTCGAACTCACGGACCGTGAGATCGTGACCTGGCTGAAGTCGGACACTTAACCGACTGCGCCACCCAGGCGCCCCTCAAATGCTTTTTCTGCATCGATTGACAGGATCATATAGTTCTTATCTTTTCTTTTATTAATGTGATGTATTACATTGATTGATTTGCAAATGTTGAATCAGCCCTGCAGCCCAGGAATGACTCCCATATGATCATGGTGTATAATTCTTTTTATATGCTGTTGAATTCGATTTGCTAGTATCTGTTGAGAATTTTTGCATCCATATTCATCAGGGATATTGGCCTGTAGTTTACATAGAATGAGTCTGGAAGTTTTCCTTCCCTTTCTATTTTTTGGAACAGCTTGAGAAGGATAGGTATTATCTCTGCCTTAAATGTCTGGTAGAATTCCCCTGGGAAGCCATCTGGTCCTGGACTCTTACTTGTTGGGAGATTTTTGATAACTGATTCATTTTCTTCACTGGTTATGGGTCTGTTCACATTTTCTGTTTCTTCCTGTTTGAGTTTTGGAAGTGTGTGGTGCTTAGGAATTTGTCCATTTCTTCCAGGTTGTCCAGTTTGTTGGCATATCATTTTTCATAGTATTCCCTGATAATTGCTTGTATTTCTGAGGGGTTGGTTGTAATAACTCCATTTTAATTCATGATTTTATCTGTTTGGGTCCTCTCCCTTTTCTTTTTGAGAAGCCTGGCTAGAGGTTTATCAATTTTGTTTATTTTTTCAAAAAAACAACTCTTGGTTTCATTGATCTTCTCTACAGTTTTTTTTTAGATTCTATATTGTTTACTTCTGCTCTGATATTTATTATTTCTCTTCTGCTGGGTTTGGGGTGTCTTTGCTGTTCTGCTTCTATTTCTTTTAGGTGTGCTGTTAGATTTTGTATTTGGGATTTTTCTTGTTTCTTGCGATAGGCCTGGATTGCAATGTATTTTCCTCTCAGGACTGCCTTTGCTGCATCCCAAAGCATTTGGATTGTTGTATTTTCATTTTCCTTTGTTCCTATATATTTTTTAATTTCTTCTTTTATTGGCTGGTTGGCCCATATCCACCGGAGTGGCACAGACCCTATGGACAGCTACTACCTACAAGTGATGCAGCATTGCCTGTATTAACTCCACGTCAATTCTGGATGTATAGATATGTTCCCCCCCTCCCCATTTCTACTCCTTACCTCTTCCCCCCTTAGGCTGGTTTCTCTGGTTATCCGTCTGTCTAAATAGGCATATTTAATCCATTGTCTTGATACGTGTTCCACACCTCCTTCTTTATACTCCTTTCTCTCTCTCTGGAATAATCAATGTTTGTTTATTTTTTAGAGAAAGAGAGAGACAGAGCATGAGTGCGGGACGGGCAGAGAGGGAGACAGAATCTGAAGCAGACTCTAGGCTCTGAACTGTCAGCACACAGCCCGACGTGGGGCTTGAACTCACAAACTGTGAGATCATGACCTGAACTGAGATCGGACCCTTAACTGACTGAGACACCCAGGCATCCCGTGTCTCTTCCCTTCTTACTGCTTCTTATTATCCTGTTAAGGCTTCTGAGTACTCTCCTTCATGTGGTAGATGGAAAATAAACTGTCTTGTTTCAAAAATAGGGTATCTGGCTTCTCACATGCTGTTTGTAAGAACTGGTCACAGGAATCTACTAAGCTCTAGGGACTGGGAAATATAACCTATGATGTGGGGCAAACATTTTACAATGGCAATTCTACAGTACGGAAGGAAGAACATGAAGTTTGGTGAATATGTAGCTATTTCTATTACTGGAGACATTGCACAGAGCCAAGAGGAAATATTAACTTTGTTCTTTATAAACTTGATGAATTCATTCTAGTCATTCTTTTGTAAGTAAAATATGAGCATCTTGTATGTACCAGACTGTGACCTAGACATTGAAGAGATAAGGGTGGCAAGGCACGTCTTGGATGAATCTATTTGGGAAGGTAGACAGAAACAGAAAATGTAACGAGATATGTGCTATAGCAGAAGCATGGACAAAGGGTCATTGGGAACAGAGGTTGAAGTGCCTGATTCTGTAGAACAATGCAGAAGGTCTCCATGAAGAACTCCCAAAGAATGAGTAGGAGTTCGGCAAATAGGTAACTGGGGGTGGGCACTAGGCTAGGGTTTTCATTATGGAGGGAATAATTAGTGCAAAGGCAGGGAGAGAATTAGAACCACCTGTGTTTTAGAGCTTTGGGATTTACAACAGGCAGAGCAGGCTTCTGTTATGGAAGATGTTTGTACAAGGGTGTGAGAGTGACAGGTGCACTAGAAAGAGGAAGTAAAGACGGTCAAAGGAAGTAGGCTTGCATTAGGTCAAAGGAGTTCAGTATTTTCTGTTTACTTTTTTGGGGAGATGATGGGAAGCTGAAAGAAATGGATGCTCTGAGTCTTTTTTCCTAATAGATAGGTATTGGGAGACTTGAGAAAGCTTTGCAAGTTCCTTCTTGGCTCATTTACTGGAAAACTCCTGATTGTTCCCACTATGGTGTTGTAGGACTGACAGAATGAACTAAACGTTGAAGGTTCCCACCCTTTATGAGTTTCTGGGTGCAAAACGTGAACAGAAAGTTTATCGAGAATAATTAATGGAACACAGAGTTTTGTGTTTGTGTTTTGTTTTTTCCTCTGTCATCCTCAGGAGTGAGTTTTGTGCTGGGTGTGTTGAGAAAGTGCTCATGGTGTGGGCATTCGCAAGTCACGTTATTGTGGCTTTAGGAAACTGTAGGGAAATCTTGGCATTCCAGAGGCTGGGAAGGAAAGTGTCTCCAAAAAGGCCAATGTAAATACCTAGATAAGTGTACTCTTCTCTTGCAGAATATATACGTCTCTCTGTTGATTGCCAGTGGAATATTAAAACCATTTTTTAAATGATTAATGTGCTCTGAGCTTCAGGCAAAAGAGAAAAGTGATATCATGAATTAAGTGGATGACAGGCCATTATGAGTGACATGGTCTCAAAAAAATGTATGTGGAAACTTTTCCAAGGTTTGAGTGTAAATATTGGTAAAAGGAAAAGGATAGTGATTTTTAAAATTTTTTTGGTGATGTGGGTCAGCTACGCTTGACTCATTTGTGTCAAAAAGTCCTTTACTGCATATGACTACTTTTTAAATAACTTAAAGAGAGAAAACACAGGAAAAGTAATGGATTCTCAGCCCTAAGTCTTTGATCTCTGATTTGTTTGGTTACTTGATGTTTTGTTTTTTTTTTTAATTTTTTTTTCAACGTTTATTTATTTTTGGGACAGAGAGAGACAGAGCATGAACGGGCGAGGGGCAGAGAGAGAGGGAGACACAGAATCGGAAACAGGCTCCAGGCTCTGAGCCATCAGCCCAGAGCCTGACGCGGGGCTCGAACTCCCGGACCGCGAGATCGTGACCTGGCTGAAGTCGGACGCTTAACCGACTGCGCCACCCAGGCGCCCCTTACTTGATTTTTTAAAAATTTTTTGAAGGGTTTAAGTGGATACAAATGTTCCAAAGACATGCTATTCTATACCTCTGAAAGATAAAACAAATCTTTGCCAGAGAAGTAGCAGTTGAAATATGAATAAAGCATGTGAATATGCAAATAGAAGACAACAAGCCTGAGTAATTATTTTAAAGATTCCTTTTAAGTCCTTTTTCTGCATTGGCCCTTTCTCAGTGTTTTTGGAACCTTGGCATGTCTAGTCTTAACTCAGTTTTTTGTATTTGTTGGACTGTTAGTCTTGATCTCAGAATTTAATTTCAACATAGAGTTTGGTTAGATGTTTGTTCCTCTCTGGCCGCTACTTCAGACTTGAACTGTTAGTGAACATGTCAGGGGCATTTCCTGGTTGAGTGAGGCCTTGGGACCTCTGGTTGGCCTGGAACCAGGTCCCGATGATGCTATTTCCTGCTGCTTACTTAAATTAGTGAGAGTGGTTTTGTGTTCATGTTTTGGCTGCTTGCCTCTAGCTTTGTCCAAGGAGCTTAGATTTCTATTTTGGTTCAATATGTGACCTACATTCTCTAGAGAGTTAAGAACCTCTTTGTTTTTGAAGAATGGTTACAACATCCTTTTTGAAAGCACTCTTTCCCTGTCCCATCACCTTCGATGTTTGAAGTGTTTGCCATGTTCTGTATGTGACTCTGGCTGAAGTTAGTAGCAACACAACTTTACATCTGTGATGTCTCCATGTCCTTTCTCTTTTCTCTATGTGGGTGGTCACTTGAAACTGTGCTTAGTCATTTGGTTTCCTTCTGTTTAGAATATCCCTTTTTGCTAAGAGTGTACAAAAGCTGCAAAATGCATACTGGGCATTATTTAGGATTAACATGGTGAGGACACTTATTACCTACAACTCAAACTCTGCCCGGGATAGGAGTGTTAATACATTAATTCAATAAAGATTTACTAAGTAAATAGTATGTGCCAAGCTGGCAGTGTAGGAAGCTTTGAGGATACAAAGAGGAATAAGATGAAGTCATTGTTTTTTGTTTTTTGTTTTTTGTTTTTTTTTTTTGAGGATTTCACAGTTTGGTGTAAAGTGACAAATAACCAAAGATACAATAACTGCACAATGTGTTGTATTCTAGAAAAGGGAGCATAAGATGCCTTGAATAAGACATTGTCCTTGCCCTTGAGGACTGCAGCTTAGTAGAGAAACCATGGTGCTTGGAACCTAAATAAACAATGAACATCCTCCTTTTTTTTTTTTTTTTAATAGAGAATGATGTGGTATATTCAAGGTTTTATGGTAGAGTAGACATGGTTCCTTCCTGTCTTCATCATTTTCCTATTTTTAGGAATTCCTCCAGGAAATTGTTCTCAGGTTTCATTTCATCAGGTCCGTGTGGGATTGTCCCTACACTCGGCTTCAGCACTAATCAGTGTATTCCATACTCCGGACTGTACCATGAGCACATGACTCCAGCCAGGCCAATGACGGTGAGTCCTGAGACTTGAGATTATAGAGAAATACTTACTTTTCTGTTAAAGCATCTGGGAGGAGGAATCAGACCTAAAGTTTCCTAAATCCATATTTGCACATAAAAAATGCTTCAGAATGGACCAAGATGTGGACGAGAGAAAGGAGAAATGAAAATATTATGATTGACTCCTGATGACCTCATCTGAACCCTTGACTTAGGCTAGTTTTCTTCTTGCATTTTACGGTCCTGTGATCCTCTAGTTTACCATTTGGCTCGAGCCAGGTTGTGTGTCTGTTCTGTTTCTTGTTACTAAAAAACAAAACAAAACAAAAAACCACACCTGCTTGACTTCCATAGGAACCAAAAGTTGAACTCCCCTAATTCTGCTTGGGAGAAGTATTCACAGAAATATGTCTCCAGCTCGCAGTTCAAAGGATGGGTAGAAGTAGACCAGATAGAGAAGGGAAGGGGCATTCCCAGCAGCAGAATCAGTATGGCGGAGAAAAGAAGTGAGAAGAATGATGCCATATTGTTTGTGATACACAAAGCGGAAGAGGTTGTTCCTTTTCCAGTGTCTTATTTCCATTGACAGAACTTGATGTTTCTAATAAAAGAATGAAGATATGCTACACTTTATGACAACAGGCAAGTAGATCTTCAGAGGGCACAAGTAGAATTGTCATGTGGGTGTGTGAGGTGGGATATTTAAGCCACCAGTAACTGAAAACCTGACAGACATTAACTTAAAACAAGAGAACATTTAGTGTCCACTTAAACCATTGGAATGCTGTGGGTTCAGGATTTTATGGAAATTATGTCCAATATCATCTAACTCATTGTTTTTTCACCCTCCCCCTCTGCCATTTGCACCACGTTAGCTTTGGAACTCCAGCTTTTTGCCTCCTGGCTGACAGATGGCTGCTAGGGTTCCAGCATCTCATTATACCCAGATTGCCAAAATAGAGAACATGGAAGGAGACAAGAAAGCTGTCTTCATTTGCATCTCTCTCTTTTTTAAATCACGGAGGATAACATGTCACAAAAATCATCTCCTACCAGTAGATTTTTCCTTATAGATCATTGGTCAGGACTAGGTTACAGACTGATCTTTTTTTTTTTTTTTAATTTTTCTGTTTACTTATTCTTGAGAGATAGAGACAGAGCATGAGCAAGAGAGGGGCAGAGAGAGAGAGAGAGGAGGAGACCCAGAATCGGAAGCAGGCTCCAGGCTCTGAGCTGTCAGCACAGAGCTTGACGCGGGGCTCGAACTCACGAGCTGCGAGATCGTGACCTGAGCTGAAGCTGGGTGCCTAACTGACTGAGCCACCCAGGTGCCCCTCTTTTTTTTTTTTTTTTTTTTTAAGTTACTTATTTTGGGTGAGGAGCAGGGAGAGGGAGAGAATCCCAAGCAGGCTTGTGCTGTCAGCCCAGAGTCCAGTGTGGGGCTCAGTCTCATGATCTGCGAGATCATGACCTGAGCTGAAATCGAGTGGGACACTTAACCCACTGAGCCACCTAGGCACCCCAGTTACCTACTGGTCTTTAAGGGAAATGGGAAGGAATGCTGTGGTGATGTACACCAGTCATTTCATATCATGGAACTGAGAATATTGCCAAAATGAAATTAAGGGTCTGTTAGCTCAAGAATAGTTGCTATGAAGATCAACATGGTCTGTTAGAAGGGTTGTTCTCAATGAGGTGTCAACATAAATACATCCGCTCTGTCGGATGTAACCTACTTTTCTCAGGGAGCTGCTTCTCATGATCAGTCATTTATAGGACAGTTTTAAAACCAACACCATTCTTGGCAAAGCCCATTTGAATCTGGCTTTAAGTTTGAAACGTACTCTTTTTTTGACCAGTAACTTGAGCGTCTATTTTAGGGGATACACTAGTAGAAAATCACATCAATAATAAAGGCATGGGAGTTAATAGTGAGTAATGACAGTGTATATGTGTTTATTGGCTTTTCTTATCAAGATGCATTTGTATAAATTTGTCTCGTTTGTACAACGCCACCTAAGTAGCAGCTGTTTTTTAGTCTAGCAGTGATAAACTTGAAATACAGGAAGCTTAAAATACTTTACAAAGCTACATGTCAGTTAGGGAAAGAACCGGGTCTAGAAAGAGCAATCTGGTACCTCTTCTGTGATTTCCTAAAGACTTCAGGAGCTGAATCTAGTCTTTGCTCTATTTATCTAATAACCTTCCTTTAGGGCGTTCAAGGTATTGAACATATATATAGAGCTGCAGAAATATTTCTTCACCCAGAGTCAGTGATGATTTTAATATCTTGAGGGTGAATAGACATTGTTAAGTCATTTTGATAATGCTTTGAGTCTGGTGATAGGACTCGTTTACCTTCTGGAGCATCTCCTATCAGAGACACCTTGTGTGTTCATTTGCAGTAGAAGTTTAAGGGATTGTAGAAATTTCTGGGTCTTGTTGCAGAACCTGAAAGAGGCAAGTGTAAACACAGTGCCATTACCATCTTTCAAAGTCTTTCTTTCACTGTCACTCCTTCGTATATCAGGTATGAAGCACCACATATATTGTATGTTTCATTATGTTTTATCTGGGGAAGGGTGTGATGTACATGATAAATGAGAAAAACAATGTAGACTCACAACATTTAGATATACATCTTCATTGTGTTTTTGTCTGAGTGATGTAGGCAAGTCTGTTGGCTTCTCTCAGGCTTCGTGTCCTCAACCATTACATGGGAAAGACAACCATGATGTCTCATCCTCATAATGCTGAGGATGCTTTTGAAAATTTCAGGTGTTTTGTGAAGCTGAAACATTTGTGAATGCGATTGTCCTATCATTTTTATTTTTCCTCCCAATTTTCATCGTATTACTTCATCCTTGGTATTTTGTTCCTGAATTTATAGATTTGAAATCAAGTTCTGGCTTGATGTGTCTAAGGCCATTTGTGGTACTCTTCTAAGAGCTGTCTATTTATGAGGAAATACTTACCCCCTCTTCCTTAGTTGAGTTCTCTGGATTTGTACAATTCAGGTTTTCTGAGCCTTAGCACTATTGACATTTTGGACCAGATATTTCTTAGTTGTGGAGAGCTGTCCTGTGCGTTATAGGGTGTTTATCGTCTTTAGTCTCTACCCATAAATATCAGCCTCAAAACACCCTTCCTTCATCATAGTTAGGATGATCAAAAAAAAAAAAAAAACAAAATCTCCAGACATTGGCAAAAGTCCCTGGGGAGGAAGGGAGAGGGGAGCTGAGGTTATATTGCTTCCACCTGAAAAACAGGGATTTAATTTTATAGTCTAAATTTTTCTCTGTCAGACTGAGACAGGTTTGTATTTGTTTAATTCAACTTCAATAATACAACATAGGTGGTATGTTTGAACAGTATTTGGTTCAAAAATGAGATTTTGAAATTATTTCATAATTCAAGACATTTTGTGAAACTAGGCACATTGTGCTTTGGAAGTACAATATAATTGAGTTTTAAAATAATCCTATTTTTCCAATCAGATAGGCTCTATCCATTTAAGGCATAAGTTTTCTTTTCTTTTCTTTTTTTTTTTTTAATTTATTTTTTTCAACGTTTATTTATTTTTTTGGGACAGAGAGAGACAGAGCATGAACGGGGGAGGGGCAGAGAGAGAGGGAGACACAGAATCGGAAACAGGGTCCAGGCTCCGAGCCATCAGCCCAGAGCCTGACGCGGGGCTCGAACTCACGGACCGCGAGATCGTGACCTGGCTGAAGTCGGACGCTTAACCGACTGCGCCACCCAGGCGCCCCATAAGTTTTCTTTTTAAAAGAATCTGTTCCTGGTAATCACAATATGGAGACCAAAATTTTTTACATTGCAAAACGGAAGCTCTCCTTAGGTAGATGTTACTAATATGACAGATGACATTAAACCCATGGCCACTTCTATTTGTGCTGCAGATGAGATTATGACAGGGAAGACATTTAAATGACATATACATTTGATCTTACAATTGTTGAAAATAAAAATTAGCGTGGGTTTAATAAGAAAATGTATTTGAAAACCTAGATGTTCTAAAAAAAAATGACGTATAAAATATTCATGAGGGAAAAAATTAAACTTCAATTAATTGAGTAGTTACCTTGACTCTTGTAGAGCAAAGCAGTTTTAGTACCCAGAGGCTTAAAATCCCTTTGTTGTAGACTGGTGATAAATTCATTGTTGGACATGGTAAATAGGCCTACTCAGTTGATACATTTGAGGCCTCTGTAGCAATGACAGTTGAGTTGTTACTGAAAAACCTTCTCTTCCCCAAATTTATACAAATAGGAAGAAACTCTGTTTGATACCAGGGAGGCCAAAATGGCCAAAGGAAGAGACTACAAAACACTTCCCTTTGCATTTGTTTATGTAGCCTCACCACAAGGAGCATTTATGTTCAGAAGTCTTGATGGAACATTTGTTAGGGAATATTTGAATGAGATGGTCAGTGGGGCTGTGTATGGGAATATATGGATATGAATATCTTGATTGATAGCTCTGGTCCCATCTCTGCATATCTTGCTCTAAAAAGGGATTGTTATATCACCAGTTTATGCCTGTGGCTCTGGCCTAAGTTTTAACAAAGAGAAGTCACTTGTGTTTTTGTTTCTAGAAGCTATTCTTTTTTCCTTAGACTTCTAGAAATCGGGCAGTTGCCTTCTAAATAACCTTCTAGATATTGTGTAGGTTAGGATAGTTCAGAGAGAGGGATAAGGGTAGAAAAAAGTGTCGAGACCAGATTTGACTCTGGGAATGGACCTGGAATGACATTTGAGGGAATAGGGTCCTTTTACCCACAAATTGTTCATGCTTAAGGTTCCTTGAAGTCGTGTCTTTGTCTTATTAGTATGAACATATACCTTGGCTGGTTGAAAGATTTTGCCAAATGTTCTATAGGTAGTTTCTCTCTCAGGAAATCATCCATAATTTCCTTTTTTTTGGCTTTTCCAAGAACTGGAGCTCAACATAGAACCCTGGTGGGTCTTTAGTGGACAACTTCACTTTCTCAAACTTAGAGTGTTTTAGCCAGGACTTTGAGTCCTTAATTTTCTCTTACCATAAGAAAAAAATCAATTATAGATGACTGGTTGTCTGGAGGTAGGAGCTGAGGTGGAAACAGAGGAATTCCAAGGGCAACGGAAGCCATCTAAGGCTTTTAAATCAATTTTGTGGCTTACCATTCTATTAATAAATAAAATTACTCTGAATGCTCCCTGGGGGTTGAATGTGAGAGGATCAGAATGTGTGTTGGAAAACCTGTTCAAGTATTTCAGTTGTCCAGGTGAGAGATGTTGGTGGATAAGGGTAATAGTGGAATAAAAAAAAAGGAAATATTTAAGTATTTTGTAGGTAAAACCAATAGAACCTGATAGATTTGATGTAGTGTATGAGAAAGAATGAAATCAAAGATGGGATCTGGGTTTTTTGACTTGAGTAACAGGATGGGTCATGTGCCACTTACTGGCATAAGTAATGGTTGGGAAGGAACAAACATAAGAGAAAATGAAAACCTGAGCTTTACAGGTATTAGTTTTGGCAAGCTTATAAGGCATGAAAAGTATGCAGTTGGATATATGTCTGGATCCGAGGAGAGAGAATTACTGTGTTTTGATGGGGTGATGTGCTTACTCTCATGTAACTCTTTACTTATTAGGCTTCTTGTGAATAAAAGCATTTAATGAGAGAAAATTGGCTTTTTAATTCAATCTTTTTACCTGTCTGCTCATATGAGCAGCTTCTAAACTGGAAATCCTTCTGATTGGCATTGGTGCTCATGTTCCGATGATGATAGCAGTATGTTTGTCTTCATGGTAAATGGGGTGTCAACCTGGTTATCTCAGATCGGAAGACTCCTTCATAGTTTAATCTCAAAGCTAAAAAAAGATTAATGGGAAATGTCATAGTGATACATCCCATGCTTAGAATCCAATAATTTCATTTTAATCAGTTGCACATTATTGGTAACACTGAATCATAACTTTGCTTTTCAAAGATACCATGACCTTGCACAGCTGTGCAGAGTGAATAAAAAAAATCTGGATCTACTCAGTACATTTTATTAGAACTGTTGATATTTACTCTTTTTAAGAGAATATTAGTGCCTTTAAATTATCCACAAAGTGTCATACAGTGAAATAAAACAACTTAAGGGATTGTTTAAAAATCTGTAAATTTTGCACAACGTAGTAAGTATATATGACTCCAGAATGCTACATTAAACTGGAGGGGTGTGAAAGAAACATGGCTTTTACTACTTCATATTTTCTTCTCAAAATCCTCTCTATATTTCAGGAGGTGGAATTTCATGTTGACAGCTCAATATGAAATCCTAATTCATTTTGGATAATTTGGAAATGAAACTGAAGAATACCATTTGCTAACAGATAATTTACACTGCAAGATTTATTTTGCATAATATATTTTTATGAGAATTTCTGAATTCAGAAGGGAAGATACCCTGGCATCTTCTCCTGCATAATATATTGTCTCTCAATATTTGCTTTAGTATGTTTTGAGTTCCTTAGGGTTGGAAGGGTTATTACTGTAAAAGTAATTTTAACATTCTCTTTGATAAAATATGAAGGAAAAAAGAATAATCTGTGTATTGTCAGAACACATCATCATATGGTTCAGGTTAGAGAAACAAAAGGAACTTGACTTTCAAGCAATTGGAAAGTATCTTAGAACTCAATTAGCCAAGTATTTGCATACTTCAAATGGTTTTTGTTTGTTTTCAACCGGTGACAGAATCGCACTCCTATTTTGATAACATGCTATTTTAAATTTTTTTTTCAACGTTTATTTATTTTTGGGACAGAGAGAGACAGAGCATGAACGGGGGAGGGGCAGAGAGAGAGGGAGACACAGAATCGGAAACAGGCTCCAGGCTCCGAGCCATCAGCCCAGAGCCTGACGCGGGGCTGGAACTCACGGACCTCGAGATCGTGACCTGGCTGAAGTCGGACGCTTAACCGACTGCGCCACCCAGGCTCCCCGATAACATGCTATTTTAAAGTTCTGGTTCCTCTTTACTGTCTCAGGAAGTAGAATATAATTGGATGAGAAAGGTTTCACAATTAGAAACAACACAAATAGATCTTGGGAGAATTCGAAATGTACAACTTATCTCAAGACCTGAAATAACTGTTTTTCCTCAATTATTTTTACTTGTCAATAACATTTTGAAATACATTATTAATAATGCCTTGTAATGGGAGAAGATGATTCAGCTGCTATGCAGTATCTGAGTAGGTAACAATCCATAATCTATTATTGTGATAGAAATGCCAAAAGTAAGGTCTGCCTGTCTAAAACCTATGGTGGATTTTTGTATTTTGTCTGGTCTTGGAGTTCTTGCTTTTTTTTTTTTTTTAATTTTTTTTTTTAATTTTTATTTTATTTAAAAAAAAATTTTTTTTCAACGTTTTTTATTTATTTTTGGGACAGAGAGAGACAGAGCATGAACGGGGGAGGGGCAGAGAGAGAGGGAGACACAGAATCGGAAACAGGCTCCAGGCTCCGAGCCATCAGCCCAGAGCCCGACGCGGGGCTCGAACTCACGGACCGCGAGATCGTGACCTGGCTGAAGTCGGACGCTCAACCGACTGCGCCACCCAGGCGCCCCTGGAGTTCTTGCTTTTTACTCACGTGAAATTACCAACATGGATTTTTGAGTATATTGGTGGAGACTGAAAAAGATGATATCACTTGAGCAGAATCCAGTTAATTCCCTGAAAGGCAGTATGAAAGTGCTTCAGGTTCAACAGCAGGAAGAACTGTGTTTGAAACCTGTGTTTTATACATACGAGCTATGTGATACTGGTAAGTTAGTCAACCCTTGGAGCCTCAGTTTCCTCATCTGTAAAGCAACATCCATCTTAGAAGTTAGATGAAATAAAACAGTGCCTGAAATAGTATGAGCACCTAAGAAATATTTAATAATTACTTTTATTAGGTCTCTAGCTTGCCCAACCTTGTTAGTGATTTTTCTCTTACCCAAGCTAAATGATTATAAAGAGTTTATATACAGGAGAAGACTCCTAGTTTGTTCAGCCAGGCCGAAGACTGATTGTCACAAAAGTTTTTTATAAAGGATTGTAAAGTTGAATTCATAAGATTATAGAATGATAAGGGCCCATTGAACACATAATCCAAATACTTATGTATAACTAAGGAATTTGAGTTGAAGCTTCTTCCAAGTCCCATAGCTACTTAAAAGCAGAGCTGTTGTGGGGCGCCTGGGTGACGCAGTCGGTTAAGCGTCCGACTTAAGCCAGGTCACGATCTCGCGGTCCGTGAGTTCGAGCCCCGCATCGGGCTCTGGGCTGATGGCTCAGAGCCTGGAGCCTGTTTCCGATTCTGTGTCTCCCTCTCTCTCTGCCCCTCACCCATTCATGCTCTGTCTCTCTCTGTCCCAAAAATAAATAAACGTTGAAAAAAAAAAAAAAAGCAGAGCTGTTGTTACTACACAGGCCTACTTATTCTCAGTCAAGTGTTCGTTTATTACAACTACACACTGCCTCATAAAGTCTGAGATGACTTGAGAAGTAGGTTAACACAGGAATGTGTGAATGCTAACGTTGACCTGCTTCACAAATTTAGGTTGCGAATAATGACCTCCAGAAGAAATCTAGCTCCAGTACTCATTTGCCAGATGAGCAGAAGTCTAGTAGTTTTCTTAGGGCTCCCTCCCCCTCACTTAACGTATCCAAGAACCCCAGAACCTTATGCAGTATGGAAGAGGGGCGATTCTATCGACTCCCATATCCTAGCAGACCAGAGAGAACCTACAATCTCCTCAATCTAACTTGCCCTTGCTTCTTGCTGCCAAATAGCACCTGTGTGGACTATAGGATGTAATATGGTACAAAAGGTGCTTGCTGGTCCAGAAGCTCTAAAGGAGGATTATCTAAGACCATGAGTCTTTAAGAGAGTACTATCCCATTCTCTTGGTTCAGAGTTAGGTTCCAAGGAATGCTAGTTGATCTAAATAAGGCAGTTCTTCATGCAGACCCTTGTGTTCCTAATGTCGTCATTCTCCACAATGCCAGCTCCTCCCAGTACAGACCCGCAGTTTTCCTTTTCCTCTGTGGGATCTTCACAGCACAAGTCCACCATTTGCTCTTCAATCCCAGGAAAAAAGTTTGTAATATACTTGTGGGACAATAGCGCTATGCATTCATGCTTCATTTGCTAGTTATGTCAACTATCTCCAAATGGCTGTGCATGATTTCATCTTTGGGGAGGGGACCAATTCCCAAGACACAGGCCCCTCTGGAGATGAAGGTGAAGTCTGGCATCTCTCCCAAAAGTAGGAAAAAAGTGAATGATGCTGAACTGGGCACATAGAAGACCTTTCATCAATATTTTTAAAATTATTACTTAAAAACATTAGATGTGAAGTCTGTATCAGGGTATCGGAATGGTATACCTTATATTCAATGTATTTATGATTTTAAGTTGTTTTTTTTTTTTTTTTGTCTCCTGTCTTTGGTTTTTCTCCAGTTAATCTCTAATTGTGTGGGAGACTTGCCAGTGAATTTGCAGTTTGATCCTTTGCTAAACTGAAATTCTCTGTGATCTATATTCTCAACATAATATGTATGCGTGTTTATATACATGCATGTGTGTGTGTTCAGATTTTTTTTTCTAAAGATACACTTCAGATTTAGCAATGTTTCAGTGGATTTGGGTACTTGTAATATTTTTATTTTGGCCACATTCATAAACATAAAAACATAAAATCCATGGATCTATCCAATACCCAGCTGCAGCTTTCAAATATGCTGTACTTGATAAACTTCCAGATTTGTTTTAATGGTAGAGTCATCCATATAGCCAATCTGGCTCATAAAGCAATTCCTGTTTGAAGTATTTGGCCCATAAAGGGAATACAGTGAATGGTTGTGGGTCACACTTAGTCACATCATTTCATTCTCTTGTCAGACAAGGTTGAGAATTGCCTGCAGGGACTGTTATAGTCTCCTTGGACCTGTGCTTCCTTAGAAAAGAATGTGGCTATTTGAGAGATTTATTCCAAGCAAAAGGCTACATAAATGGAGAAGTACTATTGTTATTACGATTATTTAGTTTGTGACTGGAGTTGGTCCTGGAGGTGAGATGCAGGTACTAATGTTCTCTTAAGAGATGGAGATCAGCCCTGAATATTTCCATAGATGTTTCTTGACCAGAGGGGTCTTGATAGAGTTTCTCAGGGTCAGTTTGAAGCTCAGAAACCTCACTAACAAATGGGGTTCTGTAAAATTTAGAAGCAAAGTTTCTGTGAAACCAGGCCAAAATTCCAAACTTGGAACATCAGCTTTTGGTGTGAGGGTTTGATCCAGACCTTTGGATTCTTTTTAGTTAGCTTTTGAGAGTTCAGGACTGTTTGCTTGTAAATCTATTCCATAATGTGTTTTCAAAATGTGTTTTTAACAATACCCTAGACGTTTCAGGAGTACCCTAATTTTGAAAAAAAAAATGTTGGGGGTAGAACAGGATAATGCTTTAGAGCATTATTCAGGATTCTACAAATGTAATTTGGAAGTATTAAAAAAAAAAAGGAAACACCAATTTCATCTTCCAAGATCTGGGCTGGGAAATTAAGTGAAGGCCCAATTGTAGCCCCAGCCATTTATCTCAATCTGGTTTCTTGTGGGCATGTCTTTATGTGCTGTTTCCAAGATTTACGATTGGGATGTGAGGGGAAAATGAGGAAGAGGAAGTTTCTCATGGGGCTTCAGTTCAGCACTTTATCAGAGTTCTGCATTGATTAATTGGGTACAACCATTACCTACATGGTATTTTGGTTCTCATTCTGCTATAGTGTACATAATTCCTTTGGGAGCACTCTTCTGGGAAAGTTGTACTTTGACTTTAGGACAGGATTCGGGGATTTATGAGTCCTTAGACTTTCCTTTAATACTAAATCTCTTAATCATTGATATTAATTTATTTTCTGTTCACCCATCTGTATCATCTCCATATATGGCTCTCCCTAAGATCCCATTTTCCCCCCATATCTTTAATGTCTTCTTTCAAATTGGAATTTCTTCTGTCTTCAAACATTTGACAGCTTCCCTTCCTTGAAAAGTCAACAATAACCTAATTGCCTTCATTTAGCCTAGAGGTCTTTCCTCTCCACTCTTTTATCCTTTAGCCATACTTCTCAGACAGGATTTTGATAATGATGACTCTTTCCTTACCATTGGCTTTATCCATATTAAGCCCTATGATCTGGTTATCACTCAGTTGAATCCTAACAAACCGATTTGTGATTCAATTTGTCTGATGTAGTACAGGGAGAAGAGTATAAGCAGCAGAATTAGGAGATGTCCTATGAGGCGGCTCAAAGCTGAGCAGCTAAAAATGAAGGCAGACTTTACATCCTCTGCAACTTTACTATTCAATATGGTAGCCACTAGCTTCGTGGGGCTCTCATATCTTATAAAAAGGCTAGCGTAACTGGGGAACTGAATTTTAAATTTTAATTTAAATTCAGTGTTAAAGAATGATACTTGTTTCCCATTAACTGAATTATGTTTGGGGAAAAACTTGGGTATGTCAATGTATTTTCTCAGCTGTACATTTTGGGAGATCTATATAGATCAAGTATTTCTGATCAATTTAGCAACCAAATTGGGATGTGCTGTAAGTGTAAGACACATGCCAGTTTTCAAAGACTTAATACTAAAAAGAAGAATATGAAGTATCTCATTAATATTTTCCAAAAATCTTAGATGTTGAACTAATAATATTTTATGATATGTTAAGTAAAATATATTACTAATTTAATTTTATCTCTTTTTACTCTTTGAATGCGGCTACTAGAAAATTTAAAATTACATGTATGACTAGCATTATATTTTTATTGGACATTATTGCCTTGGAAACCTAGAAGGGACTGACTTCTAAGTTTATGTCTGGGCTGGAGTTGGAAAGCAGCTACTAGTGAGTTAGAGAATCAAGGGTCTGTCTCAGTGATAGGAAGTTTATTTAAAATGCCTGGCGGAGTAGGGATAAAACCAGAATTACCAGGTGAGGGAAAAAAAAGCCCGGGACTATGCTTCAGGCCTGGATCCCAATGAGGAGAAGAAGGGCCACAAATGGGGGCATCCAGCTCTGGACACGTGATGCAGTGTGGCTGCTGCAGTGAGGGAATGCTTTGAGTTATGAAGAAAAGGAGTTCTTTGGAAATTGGGAGTTTTGTGAACAAAGAACAAAGTGAGCAGTTGTGACAAAGCATAGGGTATTCCCTCTTTGTCTCTTTATCTCTCCCTTTAACCAACACAAAAACTTCAAGGGGCTGAGCCAGAAATAACTAGTATGAACTTAATCTGCCCTCTCACTGGTGGCCTAGGACAACCCCTGTTATAATCCTAAATCAAAAATAATTTGAGGGGATGTTCTAATGTTTTGGCATAGGAAACTCACTCTCCCTCAAGCTAAGATACAATGTTTTTAGTTACTTTTTCCTTTATATAGTACAACCTTGGTTTGTGAGCAGAAGTCATTTCAGAAACATGCTTGTAATCCAAAGCATTTGTATATCAAAGCGAATTTCAAGAACCATTGGCTCAGTTGTGATCATGAGACATTCACTGTCAAGTACTATTCGTATTACAAGACATTGCTCATTAATCAAGTTAAAATTTATTAGAAATGTTCATTTTGCAGAACACAGAACAATTTACTGTGGTCCGAGGTTTTACTGTATTTAGCTTTGACTTGACAATTTCATTAGGACTTTTCACATCTGCTTTACCTGCTATGAACATTCTGTTGTTAGATATGGAAAAACCTAAAACAAATAGATGAGGTAAAACTCACCCAGAAGTGATACCTGTGAAACTCCAGGGGCCCTCCACATATAGGAGAATTACTTTCTCCTATAATGGGAATTATAAGTGTGGTTCTATGGAGCAAAACTGGGAAGTGTAAATTTCTTTCCTACTTTCTATTGTACTCCCAATAGCAATTCTAGGTCTAGAGGTGATGGTTACATGGCTAATCCCAAGATCAAGGGTTTTGCTGGAGAATCAGAAAGATTCCATCCTTTTCAAATACCTAGAATCTTCCTAGTTCTTTGCCAGCTACAGCCTTTTTCTTACAAGAAGGGCATACATTTTTAATAAGCACATCCTGGCCTCCAGAATCTGAGGCCTGGCTTTGTTCCTAACTAAATCTAGCATGATACATGTATTTTAAATTATTTTAGAAAGAGAAAGTGTATGAGTTGGGGAGAGGGAGGGAGAAAGGAAGAGGGAGAGAGAATCTTACGCAGGCTCCACATTAAGCATGGATCCTGACATGTGGGGCTCAATCCCACAACCCTGGGATCATGACTTGAGCTGAAATCAAGAGTGGGATGCTCAACTGACTGACCCACCCAGATGCCCCAAGGCCTAGCATGATTTTCAGCACAGCCTGTAAGTATTGTGATCATCACTTTCTTCATGTGTAAAATATGGATAATACTATCTATGTCGTGAGGCTTTCTTGGGATTAATGAGATTAAGTTGCAAACTTTTTATCACCGTGCTTGGTACATAGTAAGAGCTCATGAAATGTGAAAATTTTTGTGTTTTAAACATCCTTTTGGATAATTTGCATTTTATTTCTTTAGTCTCCATAACCATTTGGAGAGGAAAGGATTCTCATCTGTCTTTTGTGCCTGAGAAGACAGAGGTTCAGAGAGATAAACTAATAGCCCGAGATTGCCACATTTGAAGTCATAAGCAGCATAAGTGGTTAAGAGCACAGACTGAATTCTGGAGCTGTGTGATAGGAACAAATACAGGGCCCCTCTTCTGCCTCCATTTCTGCATCTGTAAAAATAGAGAAGAATTGTAGCTGTCTCATAAGATTTTTAAGAACTGAAACTAACTTAACATTTCTGAACACTTGGAACAGTGCCTGGAACACACTAAATGCTAAAATGGTCTGTTACTAACATATTATTTTGTTTTTATCTCGGACTTGAAAGTGAGCAAAATTGTCTAGGTTCTTGCTTTAATATTTCCTTCAGTTTTAGGTAAGAAATGTTAACTGCTTTGGAAACAAAGCATCCCTCTCTCATTCTGCGTTAGCTCAAACCTGGTTAAAGCCACTTGTATGCATTCTTTTATAATGATACAGGTGAACAATAGTAACTTTATTTTTTGGTCCTCAAGCAGTGACATCTTTTTGTAGACCATTGTAAAATTGGGATCGTGCCTGTTTCATATTTCTCTGCAAAATGCCAGGCTCCCCCTGTGGCTGGAATTCTTACCCCATATGACTGACGTCTAACAAATGTTCTGCTGCCAAATGCACTCTTTTCCTTTGGCTGGGCGTCTGGGTTTGGCTCCAGTGTTCATTTCACTTGGGAGATGTGGTGTCAATCAAGAATGTATTGCTGGGTAAGATAAGTGGGCAGAGAACACATTTTAGAAGCCATTTCACAGAGCTTTGGGATTGTACCTGAGCTGGGAGATTTAGCAGAGAGATCTCAGGCTTTCGTTCGCTCTGTGCTATGCCTGTATGATGTGTTGTATAGGGTTTTTCTTTGCCTTTTAAATTATGACCTTTCTGAAGGCCAAAGCCTTTGTGTATATTCAGCTAGATCTGTCATAGAGAGGGCACCAAAATGATCAATACATATATATAAATTCTATACCGTACCTATTCTGAGAGCATTCCTTGTAGACTAAGATCATTCTAATACTGCATGCTAGTGTTGGCACAATCTTTTAATAGAAGGCACTGGAAAAAGAACAGAATTTATGCTCAAATAATTAGAAGGAGATTGAACTTGAAACACCTGAATTTTTCAACCAATGATTTAAAAAAATGGTAAAACAAATGAACAGTTCTCCCTGTCTGTATTTTTCAATACATTCCTTAATACCCATTGAGCCCATTGCCCCTCCCACAACCCTTCCAGTAACCCTCATTTTTTCTCCATACTTAAGAGTCTCTTATGTTTTGTCCCCCTCCCTGTTCTTATATTATTTCTGCTTCCCTTCCCTTATGTCCATCTGTTTTGTCTCTTAAAGTCCTCATATGAGTGAAGTTGTCTTTCTGGGGCTAATTTTGCTTAGCCCAGTACCCTCTAGTTCCATCCATGTAGTTGCAAATGGCAAGATTTCATTCTTTTTGATTGCCAAATAATACTCCATTGTGTGTGTGTGTGTGTGTGTGTGTGTGTGTGTGTACACACACACACACACACACACACACACACACACACCACATCTTTATCCATTCATCCATCGATGGACGTTTAGGCCCTTTCCATACTTGGGCTATTGTTGATAGTGCTGCTATAAAATTGGGGTGCATGTGCCCCTTTGAAACAGCATACCTGTATCCCTTGGATAAATGCCTGGTAGTGCGATTGCTGGGTCATAGGGTAGTTCTATTTTTAATTTTTTGAGGAACCTCCATACCGTTTTCCAGAGTGGCTACACCAGCTTGCATTCCCACCAGCAGTGCAAAAGAGATCCTCTTTCTCCGCATCCTAGCCAACATCTGTTGTTGCCTGAGTTATTAATGTTAGCCATTCTGACAGGTGTGAGGTGGTATCTCATTGTGGTTTTGATTTGTATTTCCTGGATGATGAGTGATGTTGAACATTTTTTCACGTGTCGGTTGGCCATCTGGATGTCTTCTTTGGACATGCATGGACATGTCTTTTGCCCATCTCTTCACTGGATTATTTGTTTTTTGGGTGTAAATAAGGTTTTGTGGGAGCACAGTGATTATTCATTTAGGAATTATCTATGGCTCTGTCATATTACAGTGGTTGAGTTGCTTATGGCTTATGAAGAAAAAAAATACGTATGTGGACCTTGACATCTTCTCAATTCTGTCCTTGATCACATGTAAACAAGTGAGCCTGGCAGTTTTCCAATAAAACTTTATTTACAAGCAGGCTAGGTTTGGCCAATCCTTGGTAAATTGAGAAAAAGAAGGTACTTTAGAGTCAGATATACCAACTATGTGACCTGTGAAGCAACACGTCACCTTTGTGAACCTCAGTTTGCACACCCTTAAGACAGGGATATTAATGCTTAGATCACATGATTGTTAAAAGGATAAAAGAGGAAAATGTATGATTAGGAAGTAGCACATATGAGATCCTCTCTAAATGTTTGTTGGCACCTTTTTATTTAACACCTCAGGCCTACAGACTATCAGGAATTTACAATTAAAATGTAGGAAAATATCACCTCCATCAAACACCACGGGAGGTGTTTGTCCCAGAAAATGGGGACAGAGAAAAGATTTAAATTAAAAAAAAAAAAAAAACAAAAAACTTGGGGCACCTGAGTGGCTCAATCAGTTAAGCCACTGACTTCAGCTCAGGTCATGATCTCACTGTTCAGTTCATGAGTTCAAGCTCCTCATTGGGCTCTGTGCTGACAGCTCAGAGCCTGGAGCCTGCTTCAGATTCTGTGTCTCCCTCTCTGCTTCCCTGCTGATTGCGTGCACATGCTCTCTCTCATAAATAAATGTTAAAAAAAACCACAATTCTTTAATGTTTATTTTTGAGAGAGAGGCAGAGACCGAGCACGAGTGGGGGAGGGGCAGAGAGAGAGGGAGACACAGAATCTGAAACAGGCTCCAGGCTCTGAGCTGTCAGTCCAGAGCCAAACACGGGGCTCGAATTAACGAACTGTGAGATCATGACTTGAGCCAAAGTTGGACACTTAACCCACTGAACCACCCAGGTGCCCCAAAAGATTTAAAAAAACATGTTTAGTTTCATTTAAGAACTCTAGTTTGGCTTGTATGAATAGATATTAAAAAGGGGGAGAATAATATTTGCAAACCCATATCATTTTAACATCCCAGACTCCAATTTAACATCAAATTTTGAAAAACACACTGTTTTAGATACATTTCATACTCTTAAATACTGAAGAACCTAGTGTAGTCTTATAATGTTTGGAATGTTTCTCGATGTTCAGAAATATCTCTGCCACATCATTAAACCAACTATTCCTCACGATCGCTTTTAAAAAATGAAGCATCCAGGACTAAAAGCTAGAAAAGCATCTGTATGCATGTTTCAAACCAGTGAAAAATGAAAGTGTTAGAAGCAAACGATGCCCTTGGGCCATTGCAGGAATGTTGATCCCGAACATCATCCATCACCAAATTTTGAAAGTGGGATTGTGGGATATTCTTGTTGTACCGGGCTTTAAAAAAAAAAAAAAAAAAGTCCCTTGCTTCTATTTATAACCTATTTTCTCCTCTAAGTGTAGTACAGTTTACTTCCTTTACCTCCGTGAAATCAAAAGCTTCTGGCATAAAAATAAAACCTACACTGGAGCATCCCAAGACAGATGGGGACTTCTGAGGTAGACTCGTGCCTCTGGGTTGGCTGAAATCCCCACTCAGTGGTGTAATCTTGCACAAGAAACCCAACTTCTCTGGTCTTTTGTTTCCTTCTGTTTGGTGGGAATAAGATGCGCACTAATTATGTTACTGTAAATATTAAGGGTATAATGAACATAAGTGGCTACTTGGTGGTTCCTAGACCCTCTGTAAGCTTATTTCTTCCCCAGTGTTCATATTATTTTAGAGAAAAAGATACAGAGCTGTGAATCTCAAATTGGGATACAGGACAGCCAGAATGGCCACAGTGGCGTGTCAGGGGACAATTGAAGCCTCAGGTCAGACAGTAGGTATCTTCTCAGTGTATCACTTTTACTCAACATTTTAATTAGAATTTGAAGGTAAGTTTGAGCCCCACTTCTGTCTTCTTTTTTTTTTTTTTTTTTTTAGACACAATAATTTAGTTCATCTCTGTGACTCTCAATTTCTGTACCTGGAAAACAGGGATCATATACATCTAATAGGTGGCTTGAGGATAAATAAGATTATGTGAAAATGTAACCACAGAGAATTTGTGACATTTTTGTGAACAGTGAAACGGTCTAAAGATGTAAGTTTTGATGCCATTAGCTGGTGAATCCTCCATTTTACCAGTAAAATGGACTAAGAATCTGCACCCAAGGGAAGCTTTGAGGAGTCTCTCCTCTGCCTGAAGTCCTATGTTCTAGCCTTACTTGAAACACCTAGAGTGGTTTTTTGTTTTATTCTGTTTTTTCAGCTGAGTATGGATACAATTAAACCTCCCTTGATATCCCCATTTGTAAAATAGGAATTACCTCAATGATCGTTCTGAGAATTAAATGGACGTAATGTATATGAGATTATCCTGCAAGGGGCTTAAAGACTGGACCCTGAAACCTCAATTCGTTCCCAGTCCTCCCCTCTTCTGTCCTGATTACTTACAAATTTCTTCCAACTTGAAGAAAAAATTTTGAAACCTGAATTCTGTTATCCATGGACGTTGGCTATAGCCCTTGTAACTTGTTTCTGAGTAACATGGCCTTAAAAATCGTCTTGTTCAGAATTGGAGATTTGCCACTTACTTTGGAGAATTTTCTCTGATTAGCTCTTTCAAGAGGATGCAAAATAATGGATTATAGGAAAATACTAAGCAATTCAATGCAAACCCTTCATCATGCAAAGAAATAATTTTCTCTGGTAAGCTTCGACTATCCTGTTCTAAAGTCATTAGGGGTTTTTTTGTCTGTTTTGTTTTTTTTTTTTTTTTAGTTTTTTAACACATGTCATAAATTTCTAGCAGTCCTTATATCCAGCATTTTCAAATTACCAATTAATAAAAATACCTTCACTTGTTCTTTAATTTACATTACGTTATGGCTAAAGTTTAAATTTGCAAACAGCACCTGCTAACTAACTTTTGCAGGCCCAGCTGGATACGAAGCTTTTCAGAGTTTTAGAAGATGATTGGAATAGCTTCCAGTACACATTCTTACAGAAAAGGACTCTTCTTTTTTCTTGAGACTAGAATGTGTTGAATACTAGGTAGATACTAGACACTAAGGACATTTCTTGTATTTTACTATAGGACTCCTCACAACAGTCACTGGACATACACAGTTAGGTAATATTTTCTTTACAGATTGGTCAAAAGCGGAGCTTGAGGAACAATGTTAAGGAAATAAAACTTAAATAAGGTCACTCAGTAAATGATGTCTCTCAGTTAAAGTGGGTAACTGTAATTTGGTCTATTCTCCAGCCCTTCGTTTGTTTAAATTCTTTAATAGTTTCTGTTATATTCTACCTCCCCTACTCCATAATTCTTAGAACTACAAATAGGGAAAGCCAGCCTGAGTTCCACCCACTTTCCAAAATAGGATGGCATCCCAAGATAAGACACTAGACCGAGTTTTAGGATTTTAGAGGAGAAATCATACCCCTTCAGTCTGTGTTACAATGAAAAGTGGGAGCTGGGCCATCTGTATCTCCTAGTATGTATGTTTAAACCTCATCAGAAATGTACTACTAGGTGTTTATCCAAAGGATACAAAAATGCTGATTTGAAAAGGCACATGCACCCCAGTGTATAAGCAGCACTATCAACAATAGCCAAATTAAGGAAAGACCCCAAGTGTCCATTGACTGATGAATGGATAAAGATGTGGTGTATATATATGTACAGTGGAATATTACTCAGCCATAAAGAAGAGTGAAATCTTGCCATTTGCAGTTACATGGATGGAACTAGAGAGTATTATGCTAAGCTAAATAAATCAGAGAAAAACAACTACCATATGGTTTCATTCATGAGTGGAACTGAAGAAACGAAACAGATGAACATAGGGGGGAAGGGAAGGAAAAATAAAAACCGGGAGGCAAACCACTAAGAGACTCTTAAATATGGAAAACTGAGGGTTGCTGGAGGGGAGGTCAGTGGGGAGGATGGGCTAAATGGGTGATGGGCATTAAGGAGGGCACTTGTTGGGATGAGCACTGGGTGTTGTATCTAAGTGATGAATCACTAAATTCTACTCCTGAAACCAGTACTACACTACATGATAACTAACCTGGATTTAATTACATACATACATCCATAACTCAGTGTATTATACTCCAGGTACTAAAATCTGAAAAGAACTCTTTGCAGTGAGGCCCACTGCCTTCTATCTTAGTGTCTCCAACTCTGGCACCTTAAAGACACTAAAGCTTTCTGCTGTATACTCTGAATTACTACCAATTTTACCTTTCTCCTTTACACTCTCAATTACTATTTCCTATATTACACTAGGCTTAGTGATGCATATTAACAAAGAGTAAAAATCCATCTCTTTGGGTGTACAGATCAGTGAGTTTTAACAAACATGTACAAGTTACACAATTATGTAGTAACCACCACAATCAAGATTTAGAATATTCCCATTAGCACCCAAAGTTTCTTTTGTTCTTTCATAGTCAATCCCTGTCTGTATTCCTACCTCCTGGATACTATTGATCTGATTTCTGTCCAGAAATATTTGGTCTTTTGCAAAGTGTTAAATGAAATCGTACAGTATATGGTATTTTGTGCCTAGCTTCTCTCATTTAGGAAAACTTTCTTGAGATTTATGTAAGTTAAATATATCAGTAGTTCTCAGCTTTTTATTGCAGTTGTATTCCATTGTATAGATGTAACACCAATATCCTCTTATTATTTGAATGACTAGGTTATTAATTTATGATAGAGTATGTTTAACTCTATAAAAACGTTAAACAGTTTTCTAAAGCGATGGTAACTTTTTGCTTTACCACAAGCAATAATTGAAATCTCCAGTTGGTTCACCTTATCATCAGTACTAGATATTGCCATTTTTTTGTTTTTGTCTTATGTTTTAGCCATTCTTATAAACATATAGTGGTAATTCATTGTGGTTTATGTTTGCATTCTTCTATCAGAACACCTTTTTCTTGTGGTTATTTGCTTCTTTGATAAAAAGTGTGTCCAATCGTTTGCTACTTTTTTATTGAGTTGTGAGAGTTCTTTACAAATTCTGATACATGTTATTTGTCAGAAACATCTCTTGAAAATATTTCCTTCCAGTTTTTAGATTGTTGTTTCTTTTCCTTAACAGTATCTTTGAAAAATCTCTTTCTATACTGGAAAAATTCTCTATACTGGAATTGCAGTGAATCTGTAGTTCATTTGGGGGAATATTGATATCTTAACAATATCTGTTCAGATTCATAAAATTTGTGTATTTATTTATGTAGATTTTTCTTTGATTGTCCTTACAAATGCTTTGAAATTTTCAGTATATAAATGGTGTACGTATTTGTTTGACTTCTCCTTAAACACTTTTTTTTTGATGGCATTATAAATTGTTCTGGGTTTTAAATTTCAATTTCTGATGATTCTTTGGCAGTATACAGATAATACATTAAATATTTATATATTGAACTTATATCCTGATACATTTCCTTATGGGTTTTAATTTTTCTTGTATATTCTTTGTGATTTTTCTACCTAAACAATTATGTTATCTGCAAATAAAGATAATTTAAGTATTTTTCATCTAAATGCCTTGCCTTTTTCTTGCCTTATTACACTAGCTAGGGCCTCAGAAGGGAGATTGGACATCTTTGACTTACTCTGTTTAATCAGGGAAATAATTCAATCTTTCACCATTGAATATAAAGTTAGCTGTAGATCTTAAGAAACGCCTTTTATCAGGAAGAGTAAGTTCCTTTCTGATCCTATCTTATTTAGAGTTTCTATCATGAATGGATGTTGAATTTTGTTGAATGATTATCTCCCATGTATTGAGATGGTCAAATGTTTTTTTAATATATTAATAGGGTGAATTACACTTACTAATTTTCTAATGTTAGGGCCTACTTGGTCATGATGTATTACACTTTTTATGTATTATAATACTTACTTTTCTAATCTTTTAAGGATTTTATGTGTCTTTGTATTTAAAGGACATTGGTTTGTAGTTATCTTTGTGATGTCTTGGTTTGTTTTTAGTATTGGAGTAATGTTAGCCTTACATATTGAGTTAGGAGGTGTTTTATATCTAAAAAAAAACAACTAGAAAAATGAAGACTTTTCCAGTGGCTTGAGTTTCCTTTCCTCATTTTGTTTGGTGATTATTTTTACTATCTTCTGTCATCTAAATTATAAACCAAAAGAGGAAATAGAAGATTAAAACAAGGTTTTTGCAAGATAATCCATAATTTGGCAAAATAAACATCTTCAAACTAGTAATACAGTTCCAGAAGAAAATATTAGAAATATTGTTGTCTATATTAAAAAGTGAAGGGGCGCCTGGGTGGCTCAGTTGGTGAGCTTCCCACTCTTGGTTTCTGCTAAGGTCATAATCTTGAGGTTTCATGGCTTTGAGTTCCCCATCGGGCTCTGTACTGGCAGCATAAAGCCTGCTTGGGATTCTCTCTCTCCATCTCTCTGCCCGTCCTCTGCTTAAACTGTGTCTCTCTCAAAATAAATAAGCTTAAAAAAAAAAAAAGTGAAGATGTATATACCCATTAGTGAATCTATATATTTTGCTTTAGCAATACACCTGTTGGAGGAGTTTGAAGCTTTTATCAAGACCCTGACAAAAAGTATTCACTGTAGTAAATGGTGGACTTATTTAAGGTATGGGGAATTGACATAAAACGATGTCTCTTTTAATTTGCTGGGTTTTCAGTTATAATTGTCACAGTTCAGGAAGGCTCACTCTTAGAAGTAGTTTGGGGGCTTGTGTGTGACCTAGTATCAGAAAATCCTTTGCAATATTATGACATTGTTGCTTTAAAATTTTAGGGAAAATTTAGTGTAGTCCTTTAGAAATCTTTGAAAAAGAATTCATTTCTAAGTTAGTAGCATTTCATTTTTCCCAGGGGAGAAGGAAGAATTTGTGCAGTCCTAGGAGGAAGACTTGTCCCATCACCATGCCCATTCATATGTAAGGATAACTTACAAATTGATGCCAGCTGATAAGTGGTATGAAAATAAATACAACAAGTTGAGTGGCCTCGAGTGTTGTATGGGGTGGTACTATGTATGCTAATGAGGTAATTGGGGAACACCTCTTTGACAAAGTGATACTTGAGCAGAGACTTAAAAGTGGGCAGGAGCAAGCATCTGGCTACTTAGAGGAAGAGCATTCCAGGCAGAGATGAGCAAGTGTGGAGACTATAAGGCAGTAGTAGCATGCTTTGTTTATTTGAGGAGCATAAAAGACAGCAGGGCTAGAGCTAAAGAAGTGAGGAGGAGGAGGTGGCCATACATACATTCAGAGAGAGACTCGGTCCAGATCACGTAAGGCCTTGTAAGCCGGAGTAAGGACTTGGGATTTTACTCTGAGATGAGAAGACCTTAAAGACCTTTAAGCAAATGAGTACAAGAAATGACTTAAATTTGTAAAGGGATCAATCTCTCTGCTGTGGAAACATAGATGAGCAGACAAAGGGGGAAACGGGGAGATAAATTAGCAGGCTGTTCCAGTAGTCCAGTAGTGGGGTGGGTCCAGAAAGAAGTGATGAAAAACGTTTGGCCTGTGGGTTTATTTACAAAGTAGGGCCAGTACGATTCACAGGTAACTTGCCAGGGGTGAAAGAGGAGGAGGAGTCCAAGATGACTCTCAGGCTTTTGGACTGATAAACTAGAAAAGAATTACCTGTTGGTGAAAGGGGAATGACCGGGGTAGAAACAGGTTTTCTGGAAGGGGCATCGTGAGTTTGGCTTGGGGATATGTTAAGCTGGATGTGTTTATTAGATATGTAGGGCTCTTTGTGAGTATGGAAAGTGAGGGGTAAGCTGGATTGAAAGTATGAATTTGAGACCCAATGTCATATAGAAAGAACAGAGGAGGGAGGGAAAAAATGAAGCATAAATCTTCGAGTCCAAATTGTTCTCCATTCATTCCTTGGGCCCTGAAATTCCAGTTGTGGCTGAAAATGCCTGGTGAACATGAATGAGGTGAGGCTGACATAACCCAGATGATAATTTTCGTTTCTCCTCCTTGAGTTTAGTTTCCTGTGTGGATTAGGAAAGTCACTTCATGACTTTGGGCTTCTTTTCAGCCCGCAATACGGACGCCTCTGGGAGTTGTTGTGAATCTTGGTTTATTAATATTTGCAAAAGTGCTTTCAGGTCCTTTGTCAAAAGGCATTATAGAGAAGCAGAGGGTTATTATTAAGGATGACATTTGCTCATTGTGATTAAAAATGACAAAATGAAATTTCAAGTGCAGAAGTCAACACTGCAATTTAATGTATAAAGGTGTCTTTGCACATCAACATGCAGCCAAATGAGGTCCATCTGTATTACAGAGATTTTTCTAGTTTGCTTTCAAATGAGGATTGGTTTTCAAGTGGGGAATTGAATGTAAGCAGACATCAGCAGAGGCCAAAAATATACCGTTTCAGCTAATTGCATCCGTTTGCACAATGGTTTTTTTTCCCCTTTTAATTTATCACGGACTGCAAATGGAGCCCAGAGAACTGTGCATTGAGGCCACATCCACATGGTTTTATTTACCATTGCACACAGAATTTTATTGGGCTATAAAGTAAATGGATTTCAGCTGAAGCAATTAGAACAGTACCTTCTAAGGCCACCGTGTAAATTAGCACATACCCATGGGCTCTTCCTTAGAAGAAGCCTGCAATATGCAGAGAGGAAATGGGGTAGGAGCTTGAAGGGGATGGTGGGAAATTCTTACTCCTATTTGTAACTTTCTTAGAGCATGCTGTTTGTGACCCCCCAAGCGAAACCAGTTGTAGGCTGCATTGTAATCAAGGACAGGCTGATACAGTTGGATTGAGAAATCTATTTGGCTGACGGTGTTTGATGGAAAATTGAACTTGATTTTGGATGGAGATTGGGGAGAGAAGCAGAAGACTTTATAGAAAATTCATTTGCTGAATTTTGCGTCAGTGTCTCTCTCTCAACCAAGTAAGGCAAATGTTCCAGTGTGTTTTGGTCTACAGTTTAGGCATAAGTGAAAGTCTGAAGTCTCCACTGCCCCTTCGGGCATCACCATTTAATGCCCAGATAACCTTGAAAACTTTTCACCACTGTATTGCTCTTGGCTCAGTCCAGTAGTATAAACAGTGGCTTTAGAGTAAGACCTTCCTCTCTGAGTGTCAGTTGTGGCACCAATTCCATGTGTATTGAGAGCGTAGCATGAGTTAGAGACAGGAATCCACCCCTCTTCACCTCTACACACAGGCAAGAGGAAATGACTCTGAATTTGCTTAGCAACTTTTGAAATTCTTAGCCAGATCAAGGCTTATAGAACAAAGTTTTCAGAGATCTGAGAAGAGGTTGGAAATGAGTTTTCTCTAGGATGCTGCTGAGTCTGTAACTCCCACTGTGCCTTGGGGACAGCATGGTCCTGTTAGCTTGAACTATCTGACTAGTGAAGGGGCCCTCAAGGATTCACTTAGCATGGACAGCTGCATATCCAGCAGTTGCTGGGTTTACATCTGACAAAAACAGCTTGTGAAATGGGATCTGACTGTATCCTGAATCTCTAACAAACATGTGGGCTTTGGTGGAGGATTCAAAAGAGTGTTTTGTAGTGTCTTGCCTTGCCACAGGATGTTGGGGCTAATGATGCTTATGTTTCTGAGGACCATGGGGACTGTGTGGGGGAACAAGAACTATGAAGAACTGTATTAAGTTCTATCCAATAGGGTAGCTTTGTAGGGCTAAGACGACTTCACAGAGAGGGTGGAGATAGACCACTGTATGTCTAGTAAGGGAGGAAAAGAGAACTAAAGGGATTAAAAGGACCATACTTAGAAAATCTCTTCAGAGTTCCATTGTTGGGCACCTCTCCTCTATTTTCCTTACTCTAGGCAAAGGACTCTCAAAACAGTGATGCCTGGGTCATGTTCCTAATGGAGTTTTGCCATCTAGAGGCAAAGTAGATTACCCCTACTGAATTTTGTAGAAATGGTGAGAGGTAAGAGTAAAGTTGGTTTTGGCCACATTACATTTGTCTCGCTTAGGTGACGCCTGTATTTTCTGCATGAAATGGGGTTGGATTCAGTATAATTCTGTTGAATATTTATTGAGTGTCTTTCATGTACAAAATCCTGAGAGATCAAGATGAGTAAGGTAACTTCATCAAAGATGTAACCTGCTTAAAGTATGGGAAGTTGCTGGGAGGTGAAGTGACCCATAGATGCTGTTTTTTTTTTTTTTTTTTTTTTTTCTTTTCTGTGGTCTTCATCTCCTCTGTGCTTTTACAGAACAGGTGATTTGAATGCTTACTACGTATTTCCCTTGTAAAGTTGTCTTTCTGCATAGATACTTTCTTTCTCATAGTCTTTTTTGGGTTAGCTTTCTTCAGCTCTGTGTGTGTCCTTTTCTTGTTTTTCTGTGTTCCAGGAGGCTGATTCCTGTGAGTTGAATTCCCCAGCCTTCCCAGTTAGGTATGGCCAATGGCAAGCGCTCTTAAATGTTGTGGGAGATGGAGTGTTTGGGAGACAGAAACTGCTAGAGCTTTTTGTCTAAAACTTGCCTTCTCAATCAATGGAAGTTTATAATCACTTGAAAATAAAAACTGGCTTATTCATATATTGTGGGGTGGCACCATAATTTCGGGGACCCAATGAAAAATAAAAATGTGGAGGTTGTCATTCAAAAGGAGAAAAAACTTTTTCCTTTCCTCCACAATCTCACTCTTGACCAGTCAAGGTGTTTTTAATTTGCTCTTTAATACTGTAGTCCGTCTGGTACAGGGATACTCAAGGAAGAAACATAGAATCTCACAGGCACCCATGGCCCCCACCAATGACATGGTATGCACAGATGGCCACATGTGGGACCAACAGGCTAGGTTCTCTTTCCTGCTAGTTGCTAGCCCAATGCCTCTAGAAATTGAGCCAACTATTTACCCTCCCCATGGGCTTGCTACTTCAACTTCCAGTGGACAGGTTCTCTACCCCCATTCCCAACCAGGAGCATTACAACAGTTACACCAGGATGTACTAGGTGGACTCCACCAAGTTGTTCACCCAAAGCATTGTGGGGTTGACATCTTGTGGGGCTGCTGACATGCCGTACCCTGAGATGCTTAGGGGGCATGTGTCCAACACTGACTCTTTCCATGCTTAGGCCCAGCCCATCATCAGGGGTGGAGAGTGGCAGTGGAATGAGAAGAAGGGAACCCAGGATACTGGAGGACAGACAGTAGGTGGTTGAGATCCCATTGCGGAAAGGTAGCTAGAGGTTGGACCACACATGAGCTAAATCTGAGTTCCTAGTGATGGTACATTGTCCTGAAACACAAGTTTAAATATTATTAACAATTTTAAGACAATTGCTGCAGAGCATTAAATCCCAGCTGCAGAGCATTGTGACCGCATCTGGTCACATGCCTGTAATTGAGGCTCTCTGCGTGTATGTATTCTCCAGTGTGCCTCACCCATTAGTTTACAAATACTAAGTTGTCAATCATTGACTGTTGGGCAAATAATCCAATAAGTGACTGTAAGAATGAATGAAATAGTTGAATAAATGAATGAGGTAGCCAACATTTAATCAGGCTTACCTAATAATCTGCTTCACTTGAACACCAGAAATAATGTACTAGCAATTAGCCAGCATTTACTTCGATCTTCCATGTTTAAGATACTTTTTAATGGCCAATGGAAGATATAGTCAGGTGAAGGTGAAAGTAATGTAGAATGTTTCTCCAGGATTTACCCCAGTGTTCCATAGCGCAGGTGAAGCGGAGAGAGGAAATAGGTGGATAGCATGAGTTCTTTTTGGTTTAGGACACAGAAGCCATAACATGATCAGCTCAGCCATAGTCCTGAGAGTTGTGTCCTGCCATTATATTTCAGCTTCATAAAAAAAGAGGGACCCGTAGGGGAGGCAGAAGGAACTAACACCTATTGCTATCTTTCTATATGCCAAATACTATTTGGGTAATATATCCATAAAACCAATGAAGAAATGGAGCCTTAGAGAAGTCAAGTAAATTCATTAAAATGTCCTGTAAATGGGATACCAGAGATTCTAAGCCTGTTCTACATTATTCCAAAGTTTGAGAGTCTAGGCTCTTTTTACAAATAATGAGTGAGTAAATAAACGCCTTAAAAATTGTTCACGAGGTTGTATTTGTTTTGTTTCTCTTCTGACACAGGAACACACAAAGTCTTTGAGGTTTTGGGTAGCTCCTTTTTTTGAAAACAAAATTAGGTTGCAGAAAAAATAGTGATGCAGTAATTAAAATAGCACAAATCTAAAAGGGTTTGTGCAAACCATCATTAGTAACACATTTTAACATGAACTGAACACTGAACTCATTTAAACAAAGAATTTGAAAGAATCCGTAACCTCAATTTCCTATTGCAACAAAATTCAAATTTCTTCCTTTACTAATTATTTTCTGTCTTTTATCTTGTGAGATATGGGTGATTGGCACCTCCAGGGTGTTATAAACAAATTAGATGTACAAATAGTAATGAATGATTATCCTTGTCATGTTTTCTGGGCTGTAAATTATGCCCGAGATTTTACTGGGTAGATTAATTTCACCAAAATATAATTCCATTTGCTTTTATAAAAGGACAATTGTTGCTTGCTATCAGTCCTGATCCCAGTTTTGGATTAGATGTTATGAACAGTTAAATGTCGCCACATTTGGCCTTTGATGGAAGAATGATACGATAACTGTATTGTTTCCTAAACAGTCCGTGGCATTTATCAAGCCCTAGAGCTATTAGAATAAAACTATTAGAAAAATGTCAATCACAGCATCATTTCCTTATTTGCCAGAGTAATGATTTGGAAGCATGTCTGCATTGGGCTTTCTGATGGGTGCAGAAGATGGGCTGTGGGAGTTTCAATTCCATTGTGAACCTTCCAATTACAATGTGAATCATCTCCACAGATTCTATGGATTTGTACACAGGAGAAGCAGCTATGAAGAGAGGGGTCACGTGATAATACTGTCTTGGTTCATTGGGGCTGTTGTAGCAAGATACCATAAACTGTGACTGAGCAATAATAGAAGTTTATTTCTCACATTTCTGGAGGCTAGAAATCCAAGATCAGAGTGCCTGTGTGGTCAGGTTCTGTTGAGGCTCCTCCTCCTGGTTGCAGACTGCTGACTTTTTGCTGTGTCCTCTATGGGGTAAGGGATGAGATGATGTCTGGGGTCTCTTTTATAAAAGCACAATCTCATTCGTGAAGGTTCCATCTTTATGACCTAATCACCTCCCAAAGGCCCCATCCTTTAATACCATCTCATTGGGGGTAAGGATTTCAACATCTGAATTTTGGGGGGAGGGACACATTCAGTCTGTAGCAAGATACTTTTCCAAGGACAGATACAGAAAGAGCTCCAGGATAATTTAGAGGCAAGAAAGATTGTTACCAGCTGGGAGATTGTGAGAGACTTACGAGGTTATGAAAAGGAGACAAAGTAAAGATGCTAGGATTCAGTCATTTTGTTGAGGCAAGGAAAAACCCTTAAGGATTCTAAAGTTCTTTGTTGGGAGCAGAATGTTACTTGTGTTTGTTTTGGTCATTGAATTTACGGAAGCACTGTAGATTGAATAAAGGGTCTGTGCATTCCAAAGTATGTATTTCCAGTGTTTATTTGCTGACTTATGAGGTACTGGGAAATTGCTTTAATTGTAGGCTAGCAGGGCCTATAGGACTATAGGGGGATAATTTAACTGTTTATTCACTTATTAATTCTTTCATTCATATAGTCCCTAGAATATATTAACTGAGCATCTGTTAAGTAAAAGGCACTGAGCCAGGTACTGGGGATAGTGTGGGCAATGTGACTGCTGTTCTCATAATATTAATCTAGATCTTTGCTACTCTAAGTGTGCCTAGTGGACCAGAAAAATCAGCATCACTCGAGTGTTGTTGAGAAGTGCAAAATCTTTGCCCTAGCTCCGTGATAGCACAGTTTGCATTTTAACTAGATCCCCAGTTGATTTGTACACGTATTAAAAGCTGAGAAGTTGGATTTGTAACCCTAAATAGAGTCAAGCAAATAGTCTGCAAGCTGGGGTATCTTGGTCAAATCCTCAAGAGAACAAAAAAGCAACTACGTGCAAGGCTTTTCTTTATTGAGAAGGAGCTGAGGGTTTCAAAAGAAACTTCACATAAAATGACTAACTGGAGGGAGAAGCTAAATCCCAAATGTAGAAAATTTGAAGAATACAGAGACTGGCAAACTGATAAGCTCAGATTTCTTACCCTAAATGAGACTAGAGAGAAATCTGAGTGCCTCCGGGCAGCATAATACCTTGGGTCCCTTTAACCAAATATGATCAGCCTTTCTCTTTTCTTGCCTAGAATCCGTCCTTTGTCAATCTCAGTTTGTGCAAATATTATGTAACCCTTAGTAACCAGCCTATATGAGTTCTCAGAGTCTTCTTCAATACCTCGGCTGGAACCAATCTCATTGTCCTTGGAGGGTCCCCATTTGGTATCTCTAAGATACCCATACCTCTCTATGACACCTGTATATTTTTGTTTTGGTACACACATGCGCAAGTCTGTGATGTATTTGTTTCCCAATAATGTCTATGAGGAAAACAGGCCCATGGCCTATCTCTGAAATACACACTTGGCATATTATCACACACATAGCAGGTCCTCAGTTGTGCTTGTTGGATGAACTGAGACATGTAAATCACCACTGCATTTTCATGTATGTTAAAATAGACATTCAGATACATTAACTATGTTTAGTCAGATGCCTTCAAAACTACCATATAGCATCATTCAATCCAAAGTGTCTTTATTATGGTTAAGATTTATATGCAAAGCTATGCCATGTGCAGTGAAATTAAAATGAGGTCTATAAGGGGTTCTGAATTTTAGTTAGGGAAGTGAGACACTAAAAGAACAGTTAATAGCAATGGAACGAAGAATGTAATAACAAGTTACTAATTTAGCATATTTAAATGCTAAAATGCTAAATAAAGACCATGAGGATTCCAAGGTGAACGGGGATAAATCAGAGTTGGTGAGAGTTTCTTAAGAATTGGGTAGAATAGGTGAAACTTGGATTGGGCTTTTAAGGATTTAGTATTGAGGTGAGGAAGAAACTCACATAAAATGTTTATACACAGAGACTTGAAGTGTTTGAAAAGTAGGAGAAGCAAGTATTTGAAGATTCAGTGTTGGTTTTGAAAGGAACAGTCTTGTGTCGGGTTGAATGTTCCAAAGGTGGCCACAGTAATACTTGTTATTTCCCATGCTTTTCTGTAATGTGATCCAGACTCCTTCTGGAAAGGATGGTCTATGTCTCCTCCCCTTGCGTCTGGACGGGCTTATGGTTGCTTTGGCCAGTGGAGTAGAGTGGAAGTGATACTGTGTGACTTCTAAGGCTGGGTCTTCAAGGGCCAGGTAGTTTCTGCATCTCGTGGAATGCTCACTCTCTGATACTCTGGTGTGGGATGTTATTCTTGGAACCTCACTGCCGTGCTGCACAGAGAAGTCTTGTGTAGGTGATCCAGTCAACAGCCCAGCTGAGCCCAATCTTCCAAGTCCTTCCAGTCCAGGTATGAGGCATTTGAGTAAGCAAACTCAAGATGATTCCAACCCCCTGCCATAGTGAGTCATTTATACCCCTTACAGTCTCCCTAGTTAAAGCCTCAGACATTGTAGAATAGAGGTAAGCCATCCCAGCTGAGTCCTGTCCAAATTCCTGATCCATAGAAGATGTAAGCATAATATGGTGGATTTAGGGATGCCTATTTGATGTGAGGCAGCATTAAATAACTGAAACAACCCTGGTTGCCCATCATCCCTCGTGTGATGACAGGGCACATATTTTAGAGTTAGACAACCCTCAGTTTGATGCTCAGCTTCACTTCCTTAGCTGTGGATACTTACACAAATTAAACAGTTGCAGGGCCTATTTCCTCATCTCTAAAATGGAGATGATCATACCAATATTACAGACACACTGGCAGAATTGAGTGGAAATATGTAGGAGGCCAGCTACAGTAGTGACCCAATATGTTACAGGTGTCATTACTGGTATTTAAAATCAAAAGTGGTCCTGCCATAGAGATCAGCACCATTTACAGGAGCCTGGCAGTGAGAAGGCTACTGGAGGAGAATGTAGGGAGATGGCAGTTGGGGGGGGGGGTGGTATGAGGGCCCTTTCCTTTGTAGGATTTTGCTCAGGAACCCTTAATTTATGCAAATAATATTACAATAACTAAAATCGTGCTTTAAAGTGTATGCAGTGTTGGGGCGCCTGGGAGGCGCAGTCGGTTAAGCATCCTACTTCAGCCAGGTCACGATCTCACGGTCTGGGAGTTCGAGCCCTGCGTCGGGCTCTGGGCTGATGGCTCAGAGCCTGGAGCCTGTTTCCGATTCTGTGTCTCCCTCTCTCTCTGCCCCTCCCCCGTTCATGCTATGTCTCTCTCTGTCCCAAAAATAAATAAACGTTGAAAAAAATAATAAAGTGTATGCAGTGCTTTTGTAAATGTGACTGTATTTGAGTCTGGGGCAGCCTCGTGAGGAAGGGATCAATTTTATACCATTTTGTGGATTTTTATAAGCAGCAGCTAGAGGTTAAGTAGTTCAGTACTTGGCTCATGATGCCACATTACCTGATTTCAAACTGACCAGTTACATGGCCAACATTAAACTCTCCTGGGCTTCAGTGGTATCATCTCTAAAATGACAATACTATACCTATTATTTTTATTTTTATTTTTGGAGATCGTTTGGAGAGTTAAATGAGATGCACACAGAGCACTTAAACCAGTGCCTTGCATAAGAATAGTGTGTTTAGTGAAGTGCTATCTACATTGATTTGATTCAGGCAATTAGATTTTTTTTAGGGTTGCACAGGTGTAAGTCTCATCAAACCCGGGCCTTTTGCTCTAGATCTTATACCACAGTTATTACATATGTTCCTTTTAATTTTTGTTGAGGTGAGGGATAACTGCTGTGCCTTTTGGGGTTTGGCCACTGTATAAACACATCCTTGTTTCCACACTCCAGCAGTTCTCAGGAAAATCACTTGTGCAAAATTGGACTCTATACCAACTACATTTTGCCCAAGGATGATACGGGTAGATAGCTCTCATAGTTTATGTGTCACTGGCAGGAATGTTTTCCTAGAAAAAGTCTCTTGAACACAAATGCATGGCGTGTGACTTTATGACTCCTCATAAAAATCCCTTTATGGCTGCCTCATCTTGATACAAGGCCAAAAGACCTTGTTTCTTTTTTGGTATTGGGACCATCCTACCTACTCCTGTTAAAGTCAGGATGCTTTTTAGGTCATCTGAGGGAAAAAGTTATGCCCTGAAACAAGCTTTTTGTCAACTCTGATGGCTCTTTGTCTGTATTCCCTCCATGTCTGAAGCCTTTCCAGTCACTGGTTTGTCTATTGACAGGCACCCTAATGCATGGAACATACTAGAAAAATTTCATTGGACCGCATCGCCATCACAATCTTCTGTATCAGCATCTTCTCTCAAGCAAGTGTCTTACCTCTTTTCTTCTTAAGCTCCCTTCATTTTCTTTTATTTCCTTTTGACCAACCGTTTAATCATCTCTCAAACTTAATAAACTCCAATTGGTGTGTCAATGTCTTTTAATATTCTCTGTGTTGTAGTGTTTTCTAAAATACACATACCTTTTTTATTCTTGTGCTTTGTTATTTGTGGGCTGCCATGCTGTCAGTGGAATGGTGTGTGAATACTTACCTGAAGGTGACTTATCTGAGGCCTTGCTTCTCCCATGGAGGTGTGGGGGGGCGGGGCGCAGAAATCAGTCTTTAATGAACTCGGTGCTAAAGTAGATTAGCCGTTTTCTTCTGGTAAGATGGATGATGCTATCAACGTTATTAAGTCACTAGGTCTGAATTTCTCTCTGCAAATCCAATGTAATAAGTGTGTTTAAGATCCCTGTCAATCCATCTCACTGACATATTTTAGTGTTTCAGCCAAAAACTGCAATAATACCAGTTTTGATTAAACAGTTTACTTTGTTATCTATTCAGTTTTTTTCCTTCCAAGTGGTTGGCCTTACTTACCATCATTTGGCAATGGCCTTTTCAGCTCAGTGAGTTCATCGAACTAGGTAACATACAATTTGTCCAATTAAAACAATTGAACATTTTCTCATATGACCTTATTAGGAATATTGTTGACATTTTTGCTTTTATACATATACAAAGCATCCCTTTAGGATTTTGGTAGCCCTCCCTATGGAGGGAACTGCTCAGCATAGACAAATTTTAAAGAATGTCGTTGGCTTTGATGGCAGGAAGAGAAGGAATGTTCATGACTCTCTGGAATAGGCGGGGAGAATATTTCTCACAACCATAGGACCTGTTACCGCAAATCTCCAGAGCAGAATGAATAATCCAGTAAATTTTATCTTTGCAAGATATGTGTGAAAGAAAAGAGAGTTAAGGTAGTTTTCAAGGAATGTAATAATACCTTCTACTGTAGGCTAGTGTTTCCTTCACTCAAAACAGCATTTTCCTGCTAAGGACCCAAGCAATCCGTTTCATTCACCTTCTCAAATAACAACAAAAACAAAACAAGTGAAAATTCTGATGAAAAGGTTTTAGAGTTTTGCTGGCATTTGCAGTATATTTCATCTTTCTGCTCTCTATATTTTAGTAATAGTATAATGTTTCCCTTTTAATATTATGCATACTTCTTAAGGTTAAATTTGTTCCTGGGTGGTTCTGTGCAATTCATGAGTAAATTTTGTCTTCAGATTTCTTTTTTTTAGTTTGAATCCACTTTACTTGAATAATTGGTGAGAGCCACTTGTGCTGGTACTTACCCTAAAATTGGTAAATTGGGATGACCCTTGAGTAACTGAAATTGGAGTTTGCCTCTTCTGACTTGTAACAGGAGGTAGAAGCTGAATATTAGCAACATAATGTCATTTCATTCACTAAAGAAATGTGCTCATGTTAATATTATGTAGTGCAGAATTCTCTTGATATTATTAGAAATTGGCTGGGTGGAGAATTAAAAGCAAAAAAAAGGGTAGAGAACTGTTCACTGACTCATTCCTAAATTTACTTGCAAGGAGAAAAAATTAATGGAAATCAGTATTCTTTTATTGTGCTTCCATTCCTCAAAGAAATGATGAGCTCTGCAAAGAAAGAAAAAAGTGCTCGCCTATATTTTATCTGTCATTTATATACAAATAGAATTCTGATTAAAATACATTTTGGTGGCTCTGACTGGGGAGAATTTATCTGTGAAGAAACGTGAAAAGGATAACATTTTATTGTTTGGTATTATCAGTGCTACAACTCAAATTCTTTATAGAGTTCAGTCCCATACAGACTCTGTAGAATTGCTAATGCTTCCTTATGTGGCTCACATCTGTACAGGGAAGCTTAATCTGAAGTTCTGCATGCTCTTTTCATCTATTTGTGTGTATGTGTGTGTGTTATAATTCCTTTTAACATTTTCTCTTTTCTTCACCTAGCAAGGTTTCCTCTTTTCTACAGAATTTTAATCTCTTGAGGTCATAAAGCTTTTTGATGGCTGCTGCTATGCTTTAGGTAAATTCAGGGTGCAGCTTTTCTTATGGGGGGGGGGTTGTGTGGGAGAGCTGTTGCTTTCCAACTGTTAGAGAGTGGGGAACTTGAAGGACAACTAGAGGAGTACACACATGTCCATCTGGTGTGATGGCCACGGGATGCCAGAGATTCAAAGCAGTTACCCCCAGTGCCATACTCTTCGTGCATGTCTATGTGGTGAAAGAGATGAGACATGTTAAGTACTTTTGCTGCAGAAGTTTTTAGGCTAAGTATGTAGGCATGGTAGGTATGTGTAATCTAGAGCTTTGTTTCTCAAAATGTGGAGCATGGACATCAGCCTCACCCGAGAGTATGTTAGAAATGCGGAATCCCTGGGGCTCCTGGGTGGATCAGTCTGTTAAGCATCTGACTTTGGCTCAGGTCAGGATCTCATGTTTCCTGGGTCCGAGCCCCGTGTCGGACTCTGTGCTGACAGCTCGGGGCCTGGAAACTGCTTTGGAGTCTGTGGCTCCCTCTGTCTCTGCCCCTCCCCTGCTTGCTTGCACTCACTCGTTCTCTCCTTCTCTCTCTCTCTCTCTCTCTCAAAAATAAACATTAAGAGAAATGTAGAACCCCCAGTTCTACCCTAGAAATACTGAATCAGAATGTGCATTTCAACAAAATCCCAGGTAACTTGACATCCTCCCCCAGGTAATTTGTATATGCATTGTGCATTGATTTGACAAGTACTGGTGGAAAGGTATGTCTTTGTTCTCTCAACAAGTTCTCCAATCTTAATAGTTGTAAAACAGCACTAATGATAGCAGTCTCTAGTAGAATACAAGTTTGGCAGGATAAAATCTACCATTAAGCCATTCTAATAATGTCCTAATCAGGAATTGCATCCTGGGCATCTGGCTGGCTCATTCAGGTAAGCATCCGGCTTTGGCCCAGGTCATGATCTTGTGGTTCGTGGGTTCAAGCCCCACACCAGGGTCTTGCTGTCAGTCTGTCAGTATAGAGCCTGCTTCAGATCCTCTGTTCCCCTCTCTCTGCACCTCCTCTGCTTGTATTCTCCCAAAGATAAATAACTATTAAAAAAAAATTCATCCTATCTTCTGGGCACCTGGGTGGCTTAGTTGGTTAAGTGTCTGACTCTGGATTTTGACTCAGATCATGAGCTCAGGGTTTGTGAGATGAGTCCCGCATCTAGCTCTGCACTGAGACCTCAGAGCCTGCCTGGGATTCTCTCCTTCCCTCTCTCTGCCCCTCCCCCACTCAGGCTGGCTTGCGCGCAGGTGTGCTCTCTCTCAAAATAAATAAACCTAAAAAAATTTCATCTGATCTTCAGAACTGTTTTAGTGCTATAGTACATTTTCTTTCATCAGGGAAACCATAATCTAATCTAAACAACTTTTGAACATCATATGAATAAGTACTTCAAGTTATGTTATTTTTTGCTTCGATCTGTGTGTACTGCAAAACTTTATGGGTCTTACAGCAAATAGAATTTATTTTGCAAGAATACCTATCTTCCTTGATAAAGACAAGTGATTCCACTCAAATTACAGTTGCTTAGGGAGTAGATAGAGGTACATTAATGGAATCCCTAATACCTTAATAAAATTCACATCTTTTAAAGTATTTATTTATTTGGCAAATAGATACATATACTATGTGCCTGGCTCTGTTTTAGCCACATGGGGTATTAGGTAAACAACACACATAAGAATCCCTGACCTCACAGAAACTATTTTCTTGCAAAAAGCTATAGAAAATTAAAAAAAAAGAAACACAAGAATCTAATGGGTTAAAATCAATAGGTGATACAGAAAAAATGAAGGGGATCAGGGAAATAAAAAGCGGGATTCGGGCAGAGGCAAGAGAGGATCACGTGGGCTGGTTTGGGCAGTATGTCAAAGAGGGCAGAGGACTTCTGCCTCTGGCTGTAAGGAAGAAAGTTGCAAAACACTCTTCCATCTTAACCAAAACAAACGAGATAAGCTACCAAAGTCCTGTATTTCTTAAAACCCACCAGAAGGTTTAGCATATAAACAAAAAATTAATTCAATTTTATTTTATTTTATTTTATTTATTTATTTATTTTTTTTCCAACGTTTATTTTTTATTTTTGGGACAGAGAGAGACAGATCATGAACGGGGGAGGGGCAGAGAGAGAGGGAGACACAGAATCGGAAACAGGCTCCAGGCTCCCAGCCATCAGCCCAGAGCCCGACGCGGGGCTCGAACTCACGGACCGCGAGATCGTGACCTGGCTGAAGTCGGACGCTTAACCGACTGCGCCACCCAGGCGCCCCTCAATTTTAGAAAGCGATGGGCTCTTGATAGGGAAGAGCCTGGAGTTGTCTTAAAACTGGGAGAGTAACAAGAAGAATATGCCATAGATTTGAGTAAGAACAAATGAGTTGAACTTTGAACAGACCTCTCTTGGCCACGTGGCCTCTAAGACTAGAGTTGTCAAGACCCTCACCAGGAGCAGATGGACATATACTGGCCAGCAGTTTCCAGTGGGCCTTGGTGGAGCATGCAGGGAGTATGTTGAAGGCTGGAGCTGTGGACGTGTAGCTGGGAGAGACCCCTGCTGACCACTCTCCCAAGTACAAAGTAGCCATGCCCTGAAGGCTGGGATCGTGGTAACGTAGCAGAAATACATCTGAGACACTCCGGGCTTTCATCCACCAAAGTGTGCGCCGAGAAAGAAGGTAGAGTGAAAGCGCACCAAAGTATCCTGAGATAGCCATAGAAGATAAACCACCCCCGGAAGTCTTGTTAAAAGGCAGGAAGGCTGAGAAAGATTTTCCGAGATGCAGAAAAATGGGGACAGGAGTGGAAAGCAGGGAGAATTCAATGGGGCCCTAAAAGGTGGCAGCCTGACGATAAAGCAGAAGGAGATTTTCCATTGTTTGGAATTCTGTAAAGGAATAAGAGCTGTCTGGAATCTCACCAATGACTGGCTAAAAGGAAATATTCTGGGCTGACCACTAAAATATTAAAGTAAGCCTGCGCAAAAACCCAGGTCCAGCCTAATTGCAGTTAAGATGAACTAAGCCACCCACTCTAAGCTGTCAGAAGAAGCTGTGTGCCACTTTCTGGAGCTGAGTATTACTCCCTTTAGTCTCTAGTGGTCTTTTACATCGCTTCTCGGCCTTTTGGCTAAGATCAAGTGTCTCGTGGTCTTTTACACAAAAAGCATAATAAAAACCATGAACATAAACAAATGTGGCCCATGGTCATGAGGGGAAACACTAAATAGAAGGAGATAAAGAGATAGTCCAGATGTTATCAGAAAGGAACTTGAACACAATTCTGATAAAAGTGCTTTAAGAATCTGGTGAAGATAGACTACATGCATAAAGGGATGGAGTATTTTTTCCAGAGATCTGAAAACTATACAAAAGTGTGATAAAAACGCGACAATTGAAAAAGCAATTCGTCAGATGAGCCTAAAGCAAGTGGATTCAAGGGAGACCAGGTCAGTGAACTTGAAAGGTCAATGGAATATATCCAAACAGAAACAAAAATGAAAAAAAAGAGTGGGGGGAAAAAAGAGCAGTTCTGAGACCATACAAAATAGCCTAGCATGTAATTGAAGTCCCAGTAAAATGGAGAAGAGAACGAGAAGAAAAATATATTTAAGGAAATAGTGGCCAAGATAGTCCAACAATGGTGAAGGATATTAACCCACATATCAAGAACTTCAACAAATCTGAAGCAGTCAAAAAGAAAAAAGACGCTTGTCCAGCATAGTTCAACTTAAGACAACCTAAAGGTATAATTTTTAATGGATTTTAAAAAAAAAAGTCCCAGAAGAACTTTTGCAAGAATGTTCACAGCATCCTTAATCATAATAACTAAAGAGCAGAAACAATGGAAATACTTCAAAAGGAAAAGAATGAAAGAAAAATTATGGTGTAGAATGTCAAAAAAAGCCCACCAAAACTATGCTTAGTAAAAGAAACCACACACACACACACACACACACACACACACACACACACACACGTTCATGTTGAATCATACCGTTTTTATGAAATGCAAGAAATAACCTATGATAGCTGAAGTCAGAAAGTGGCTGCCTCTGAGTGATGCGGGGAATGACCGGAATGGGACACAAAGGAATCTTCTGGGTGATGGAAGTGTTCGGTGTTTTGTTTTGGGTTGTCTCTATGTGGTGCCTACAACTGTCAAATTTTGCCCAGCTGTATTCATAAAAAATGTATATTTGAGGATTGGTAAATGATACTTAAAAAAAAGTTATCCGTGTACTAAGTTCTACTGATCTGTAGTTAGAAAAGGATTGAGAATTTACCTTTGAATGGAGCAACAGAAAGGTCTTGGTGATCTTGGGGAAACTGTTTCTGGTGTGGACTGTTAGGAGCAAAAGCCCAATCTCTTAGATGTTTTCCTTCACCTTCAGTGTGATTGACTAATGTGTTGAGAAAATGTGCTTCATGGAAAATCCTCAGCAGATGTAAGTGTTCTAATCCCTAAATATGATACTTTTGATACTGGTCGAGATATTTAACCTTTCAATCCCTTCATGTATTCTCAGCCTACATTTAAGGGCCTATTCTTCAGATTCCTAAGAACTTTGTTCTAGTTCAGTTTTCAGGGTAAAAACAGAAACATGAAAATCAAACGACGTATATACCACTTTGATAAACTGGTATATATGGCTTTAGCAATAAAACTTTTGGTAATGAAGCCAAATACATGAGGAGCATAATACGTGAGGATTTACCCATCCTGATAAGTATTGCTTTTGTTTAGATAGATCTTTATTAACATACATATTTCTGTTTTAAGAGCACCCAGCTTAACGAAAATTGGGAGGATTATGATACAATCCAGTCAGGTGTCATAAACAAGAAAAGAAAATTAACAAAAGGAATCTTAAAGATAAGAAACCCCACATTTTAAAAGTAAAAGTTGTTTATTCTGGAGGGAAGAAAAAGGTGGACTGATGAGAATATTAATAACTTTCTGAAGCATTAAAAGATAATACTACAAACCTGGCCTAGTTTTGTAGCTGAAGAGAAAAAAAGATAATAGGTAGACTGTTAGATTTCACTTGAGAAGGAGAGAGGGAAAGAGAAGTGTCTTTTCTAGATTATGTAACTTGAGTCACATTTGAAGACTAAGAAATAGCCTACTTATATATCCAATGGGGGTCTCTTTAAGACTGTTTTTTTTTTCTTAGTTAAAATGCTAAATCATGACACATACTGGCTTCAAATTCAGTATCCATAAGGGTAAACCTTAATAAGAATATGTATGGTCTCCTTAAAGTCCCCAAATAGAACTGATACTCCAAGTTTTGTCCTGTGATTAATGGACATATGAACAAAACTGCTACACCAGCAAGCTGGCTCTTTCACAACTAAAATGTATCATGTCAGCTTTACTTTTATGTGGCCATTTTCTGCTTTGTCTTTCCTCAGAGATTTTGAAAAAAATCTGCCTGGTATCTGGTAGAGAGACAGTGTTACCAATTCCAAATTCATAGCAGTGGTAGTGTGTCCAAGGAGTTCCCCGAAACCGTGCCAGCCTCCAGAGTGTAGGAGAAGAGCTTATTTTTCTTCCATTTTCTGTATCTGATATAATCTTGGCCTTGAGAAACCTAGTGTCAGAGTTTTCACAGCTAATAAATTCCATGAATGAAGCACACTGGTGTTGTAGTTAGAAACGTTTGGAATATTGTGTTTGGACTATCCCATTAGTTCACCCTTTCCCCTGCAGGTTAATAAAAATGATTATGATGAAGGATAGGGCCATCTGGTGATTGCATCTCATAATAATGGGAGGTTAATATAGATCAAGAGAGCAGACTCATTTCTGACAAATGAAAAGAGAAAATACTATTTTTACTTATTGTTGGCATATACCTACAGAACAATATGTGAGATAGATAATCAACTCTTTGGTTGTGTTCTTAAAAATGGAACCCCTGATCTTTGGCCATCATGCTTTAACGTCTACTTTAGCAGGAAAAGTTGCATGTGCACTTTTGCAAATTTCAGTGAATTTAAAACTACTTTCCATGAAGACTGTTTCTTAATGGACTCCCAATGTATGGTTACACAGTGTAATAAAACTATAGTAGACATATTATTTGAACTCATTGATCTAATGAGTTTATCTAATTATCTAATTACCTAAATTCATTGATCAAGTGTTTAGTAATTCTGCATTTATGAGGCATTTCATTGAAGCTGATGACATATTTCATCCTGTACTCCCTTAAGTTTTACTTTTATTTAGGGTTGAAATAAATTAGATAATACTGATCTTAGTTATTTTCTAATTTAGGTATCTCATATTTTATACCCATTTTGGTGATAACCAAGGAATATACCATCAAAGAAAATAAGGATGCACTTAATGTAATGAAACACCAGCCTTTGCCAAATATTAATTCCAGGCCAGAAATAGGCCAAATATTTGCAAACATGCAATTATTTAATCTCCATAACAATCTTAGAATATTCTAAATTTAACCCAAGAAGAAACCGAGGCTTGCAGAATCGAAGCACCTTGTTAAGACATAACTCTGAAACGCCAGAACAGACCCAGGGCTTGGTGTGTCTAATCCAAAAGACCACTTACCTGACCAGTAAATCATGGTGCCCGATGCCTTGGCAACAGCTGTGTCCACCATACCAACATGGTCAGGGTTGTTAACCCTGTAGGGCATGAGTACTCATGTATTCTTGTTTTATTTGATGAGTTAGAATCCATTTTTATCATAGCTTTATTTGATATTCAGAAGATGATTTCAATGGGCAGAAAGTTTGAGAAATTCCATGCTAAGTCAGTTACCCTCACTCGTCTGTTTTCTTTTTTCTAATGTTTGCCATCACCTCTAGTTGGACTACCATTTCCTCCCATTCTCTTTACTAAAATCTTTGAGGAATTTCAGAAGATAGTGGTGATAAATGTTGGGTTTAATGTGCTCTGGTTAACCAGAAGTTTGTAGTTATTTCAAAAGATAAAAATGTGACCATCTTGTCCAGTGAAATACACATGAGTTCACTAGTACTTTCATTATTTATGAGTAGGCTATATACGATATTTTGCATTATATATGCACACATACACATACAAACAGTTTCTGAAACTTTCAGACTCTGTCAGTTTGCATTAAGGCAGAGAAAGCATTGCCTTGGTTTGAACTGTGTAAAGTGTGTTTAAGGGAGACTCACCTGGGCTTATCTTGCTAATGAAAAAATTAGTCCAAATTCCATTTGGGACTGTGGGGCTGGTTAGCAATTCAGATTGACTTTTCAGAAACTGGTCATGACTCTTTGATGTGTCTGAAATTGAACAAGCTCAGCTCCTGGATGATGTCACCTATGTGCTGCCACAGTTCAGTATCTGAATAATGCAGTGACAAAATTTCCCAAAATAGTCCTAAAGGCAAATAAACCAGCCAGAGAATTTCAAGCAAACATAATCACTCAGATTCCTTCTCTCCATACCATTGTCTAATTCCATTTTTTAGCTTGAAATATTAGGAATCTAATCTGCATATTATCACTATCAAATTTATAAATAATTATAGAATATTTGGCATCTGTTCAAAAGTATAGCTGTGTATTTTGGAAGAGGATTCTAATGAGCTAGAGTGCAATACTGAGGGGTCAGCCTATGGTATTTTGGTGGTAATGTAGAATCTCTTTTTTAATTTTTTTTTCAATGTTTATTTATTTATTTTTGGGAAAGAGAGAGACAGAGCATGAATGGGGGAGGGGCAGAGAGAGAGGGAGACACAGAATCGGAAACAGGCTCCAGGCTCTGAGCCATCAGCCCAGAGCCTGACGTGGGGCTCGAACTCACGGACCGCGAGATCGTGACCTGGCTGAAGTCGGACGCTTAACCGACTGCACCACCCAGGCGCCCCTAGAATCTCTTAACCTGAAAGTTAATTGACAAAAAGCTGAGCCATAGAAAAAATTCACATTGACTTTATGATGAATGGTTAAGTCTCCCAAAGGTTCAGTAAGCCAAGATATTCCCTACTGAGAACTTGTTCCGACATTCTTACTCAGGCAAAATTCTTCCTGAAAATCAATGCCCTTCACCAGTAGAAGCCAACTCTTTTTCCTGTCAAGTTATCACTGACAATGTTTCTTTGCTGTAACGTGTGGTTCAGATAGCTTTTTGAATACAGTGTCCTTGGGGTTGATGCTTTGAAAATCCTTTTTCTTTTTTCTATCTGCACACTTGAAAAATCCTATCTCTGCCTCCATTCCCCACTCCAGCCCCCTTCACTTTCTGACTCCAACCATTTGGGAAATCTCCCCAAGGTGTCTTAAACATCAACATTTTTGTTCATAGAGAAATCAAAACATGGATGCTTTGGTCTTCAATTCAAGTCTGTGTGCTATGAAAGAACAAGAACTAGAGCGAGTGTGAATTTAAAAAATGGAAAACAACACAGGCGATAATTATAGGCAGGGGGATATGTCTGTGAATGAAGGCTCCTAGTTTGATTCTCCCTGATTTCCCCCAGTGTGAAAACAATCAAAGTTGAATCAGATGATACCTGTAGGCAAACTTTTGGAAAGGGTGTATGAATGATTTAAAGGGATCCTCTGCTATTAAAAAAGCAACAAGCAACTCCATAGTTCATAAGTAGCCAGGAAAGTTGCAAAGTAAGATCCATAGAGAAATGTGAGACAGTAAAGAGGGGAATTAATATCTCCATATATGTGAGATCTTGTGTTGTGCTCTACACTTTAGAAGGCTAAAATTGAAGGCATTAAACAGGAAGATCCAATACATTATAAAGTAATATTTGAAATCTGAAATGAAATTTCTGGCATGAAAAAAAAATTTTTTAGGGTTTATTTTTGAATTTTTTTTTCAACATTTTTATTTATCTTTGGGACAGAGAGAGACAGAGAATGAACGGGGGAGGGGCAGAGAGAGAGGGAGACACAGAATCGGAAACAGGCTCCAGGCTCCGAGCCATCAGCCCAGAGCCTGACGCGGGGCTCGAACTCCCGGACCGCGAGATTGTGACCTGGCTGAAGTCGGACGCTTAACCGACTGCGCCACCCAGGCGCCCCATTAGGGTTTATTTTTGAGAGAGAGAGAGAGAGAACAGGGAGTGGGGGAGAGGCAGAGAGAGGCAGTCATAGAACTGGAAGCAGGCTCCAAGCTCAATGCTGTCAGCACAGAGCCTGACATGGGGCTCAAACACAAACTGTGAGAATATGACCTGAGCTGAAGTTGGACACGTAACAGACTGAGCCACCCAGACACCCCCTGGCATGAAATAACTAAACAAATACTGCAAGGATGATTAAAGGGCTTTTCAAAAGTGACTTTGGCAATATACAATTTTTACCTGTGATGCCAAGTTTAGAACCAAACATCTTCCTAAAATATAATTTGATAAAAGGGGTAAAATCATGAATTGTATACAGACATTAAAAGAAATATGTATTAAAGACTTTTAACTTATAAAGAGGGTAGCATGCACGTGTTATTGAAAGGGAATCCAAAGAATAGACCCATATATAAACCAGGATTATTGAAAAACATGAAAAAATGAGGGAAAACTAGTTTCTCCATTGGGAGAAGGGAGACTGTGGGGAGGGGGTTATCCCTCCACCCACAGAACTCAGTCGCATATCTAAAGACAAGAATTATTTTGCATTACCATCAGTTATTTATAACTTAAGGAATCAAAATCCAGATAAAGGTGCTGTAAGCAAAGCATAGATTTCTATGAAGCACAGATTTCCCCCAATGCTATAGTGTCAGTGTATTTTATAGCTTTTATAGCTCTTATAGCTTTAAACACTGTTTAAACTGTTTAAACAGTTTAAACTGTTTAAACACTGTTAAAATAAAAGTCCTGTTGCTAGGTAGATGGAATAACTAATTATGCACCCTTTATGTGCAGACTAGATTTCGTAAAACAAGAGTATCTGCACATACTGCAAATGTGGATAAGCGGAGATGTGCAATGACTGGGGAGAAGGCATAGGGTGGAAGCATAGCTATCGTGGGAACATTTTGCCTGTTGTACAACTGGTGCTCCAGAAAGGTCTTTTCTAATCCAAACATAGTTAGGGTTCCCCATGGTTCTCTTAGCATTCCTACTTTCCTAGCTCTTGTCATAGTTACAGTTGAGGTGTGTTTGTTTGTTTGTTTGTTTGTTTGTTTGTTTTAAACATCTTTCTTCGGCATTTGATAGTTCCACCAGGAAAGGATCACATCTGTCTCCTTCACTGCTGCATCCCGGCACCTGGTATAATGCCTGCAACGTAGTAGGTTCTTTGTACGTATAAGTATTGTTGAATGAGTAAATTCCTGATGAGTATTTTCTGAATAAATGTTTCATTATCACTACTATTGTGTTTTATCTTCAAGTTGATTTTTAGTCCTGGGCAAATTCATTGTGCCATGCATTGTGGGACTCTATAAAGTAAAAGATTAAACAGCTGTCATTAGATAGCCTTTTTTTTTAATCCAAAAGGAATTGGCAGCTCTTTTCTATTGTTAAAAAGGGAAAAGTGGAAAGACATGTCTTTTGGGGAGAGCAGATAGTGGTCCTGTATTAATACAAAATAGTATACTCTTTTTTTTTTAATTTTTTTTCAACGTTTATTTATTTTTGGGACAGAGAGAGACAGAGCATGAACGGGGGAGGGGCAGAGAGAGAGGGAGACACAGAATCAGAAACAGGCTCCAGGCTCTGAGCCATCAGCCCAGAGCCTGACGCGGGGCTCGAACTCACGGACCACAAGATTGTGACCTGGCTGAAGTCGGAGGCTCAACCGACTGCGCCACCCAGGCGCCCCAAAATAGTATACTCTTAAAGGTAAAAAGTAAGAGTATAAGAGTACTAACCTAGAAGAGAGAGAGAGAAAAGAACCCCCCCGCCCCCCCCAAGGAATGACTGTCATTATGAACAATTGTTAAGACTCACATCTTAGAGGTTATTATTTTGGATATGAACTGAAATACTCAGGTATACCATACAAATTTTAATCCCAAAACATGCTAACTTAGAAATGGGTGGCTAAGCTTCAAATTGTGCTATATGTAAGAAAAATGGGTGTGGAAGTGAAACTTGATAGCACTCAAGTCTCTAGCAAAGTGCCAAAGTGGCAAAGTCTTACTACTGTTCAACAGGATTGGGGGGTTTATGGCCTCTTCACACTGCCATTTATGATTCTACAGAAAATGTGACAAGAAAGGCTCGACCTTAGTCCAAGGGCCTGAGGAGGTTGTCTAATGCCCAAACAGTAAATAGGTGTAGATTTTTTATTGTTTAATGTGGTCTTCTAAGATCTCAAAATGGATGGAGGAAATCTAGTTCTGATCGCTGACTTTTGTGCTAACTCCGCGAGATTGGGCAGTACACTCAAGTTTTCCTATCTGGTTTACCTCCAAACCATGGGTGATGGCGTTAATTGATGACTAAGGTCACTTCTGCCTAGAATAGCCATGGATTGTCAGCACATGCGCATCTAATCGGGGCAAGTGTTAGCACGGAGATTCCTAGGCCCTTGCACAGATCTTAAAGCAAGTCAAAAGTGTGGGAGGAGAGTGGGGTTGCAATTAGGTCATTTGTATTAAAAAATAAATTTCAGGTGACTTAAAAGAACGTTTATGTCCAAGACCCACTTCTCATGTTATCAGGATTTTCAAATGTTAGATAGGACACTTAATTTTTACGTAGACTTGAGAAATATTATATGGAGGAAACATCGACACTTTTTAACTACCATGGGAAGAGACTTGACTCATTTGTTCTGATCTTTCTTTAGATACTGAACTTGAAATCATTAGAGGCAAAACCTTGCTCCCATAATTTTTATCAAGTTCAGATGTTAGAGCATTTAAGGCCTTGGAACCATTGAATCAACACCAAAACCTTCATAGTTAATTGCCAATTAATGTAAGTGCTCCAACATCCACGTTATTTTTTTCTGTTCATCTAAGTTGTCCTAGGAGATCTTAGGAGAAGCAGAACAGTGACTGAGGCAGATAGTGTTTGTATGTGTACAAACACACACACACACACACACACACACACACACTGACAGGGAGCAAGCATTCCTGTCCCCTCAAAGATCCTTCTAGCTGGACTAAAAATCAAATTGACAGGAGACATTAATGGGAGAAAATCAACTTTAATAGGTTTACATGCAGGGAATCCACATTGAGACGGAAATTCCAAAAACAAGCAAAATGATGTATATATGTCATTCTGAACTAAGGGTAAGGGGTAAGGGTCTGGGATTTCAGAGGAATGGGAGACACTTCACAGGGTGATAAAAAGAGCAGATGTTTAGTAATTAGATGTTTGCCCTACTATACAGATGGGTCACTCAGATAAAATGTATTTCTGCTAATAACCCTTATTCTGGAAGACCCTCAATTTAGAATTTTTTGTGTAGCTAAGGGAGGGACAAAAGTTCAGCTCAAAATATTCCACATGCTACAGTGGCACATGCTGGGGAGGGGGCTGTCCTGTACCCCTTCAAAACACACACACACACACACACACACACACACACACACACACACACACAC